>NW_027284154.1:0-30000 GCF_046629955.1 Centroberyx affinis | reverse complement strand
AGACGAGATCCGGCCAATACCCGTCACAGCCATAGGTTTCATTGAATTTAGTTAAAAATAAATAAATATAGAAATATATTTCAATAGCAATTTGATGTTTTAAAGGCACAAAAATAGCATTGCCAATGAATATTAGGTTAGAAAATACAACATTTGACCAATTTAACGTGACTTCCGGTATAAACCACGCCCACTTCCGCTCTTCTGTCCGAATACAGAGACAGAGACAGATCATGACGTCTCTGTACACCTCTATCAGTTCCACCTTATTGAATATGTCACACCTGTGTTCACATGGGGAGATAAACTGACAGCAGTGTTTTCAGCTAGAGGCTGCATGATCAATAGTTCATCCCAAAATAAAAATCCAGTCCAGTCATTATCTACTGACTCCTGTAACAGTTGAAACTCCATGGAAGTTTTGTAGGAAAACCAAACAAAAAACAAAAAACTTTCTTTTCTCCTTCTAACAAACTATTGAAGTTAATGAGGCTTTTCAAAACACACACTCATACAAACTCTCTCTCTCTCTCCCCCTCATCAAACTGATGGAAGTTAAATGAAGCTACAGTGCTTTATTGGGAGAAAGTCATCAATTAATCCTATCTCCTGTCTCTCTCTCTCTCCTCCCTTCGTCTCTCTCCTCTCCTCTCCTCCCTCTCTCTCTCCTCTCTCTCTCTCTGTCTCTCTCTCCTCTCCTCTCTGTCTCATCTCCTCTCCTCCCTCTGTCTCTCTCTCTCTCTCTCTCTCTCTCTCTCTCTCTCTCTCTCTCTCTCTCCCCCCATCAGGTTGCAGGAAATTTCCACTTTGCTCCAGGAAAAAGTTTCCAGCAGTCTCATGTCCACGGTAAGACCTGCTGTCCGTTCAGTCTGCTCATCTACTCATCTGTCATCTACTCATCTGTCCATCTGTCCATCTGTCCATCCATGCATGTGTACATTCATACCTCCATACATCCATTAATTAACCATTGATTTATTGTATAAACACCTAGGGCTGCACAATTAATCATGCATCAATTTTTAGAAACAATTACTGCGCTTTTAGTTTCAACATTAATAATTGTGCACAATAAAAGTTGGCGTTTCGGCAATTTTGAAACATTTCATTTCACGAACTTCTAATGTTGTTGAGAAAAGTAAAGATGTTGATTTGTAGGATGCCAATGATACTCGTTATGACAGTCGCATATCTAGCAAAATTATCATTTGAGCCATAACTGTGCAGCTCTGCAGTCACCCAGCCACCAACCAGGCCGCTCAGCAGTCTGACTGACGCGATATTTTTTGGATCGAAGCTGTCGAAAGCTTTAAATTTGAAAATTTTCACGGCAAAAATTCTTGTCGGGGTGCAAAAGCCTCTAAAACAGCCTTCAGACCATGAGGAAACTCTGGATAATATCAATAATAAAAAACATATTCAGACGCACTTGTGTGGAATCTGATCAAAATGTCTCATTAGAATCAGTTCAGGTTCAGCTCTTCACATAGACGACCAGTGTAGTATTCATCAAGTCTATAATAAATATGTAATCTGTATTAGAAAAAAAAAGGAAATGACTGGTTGCTCTATATTGTCAAACTAGGATCAAAAATGTGCCGGGTGCTCTTGGAAAACGGGGAAAAAAGGGTGCTACAAACAAAAGGACAATCCAGGCACTCCAAATATAAAAATATAACCACAAGGAAGGAAATATTTAAAAAGCCTTTATTGTAGTGAAAAAGCCGACATGTTTGGACCACTGTAGGTCTTCTTCAGGTTTAAACACCCTAAAGCCCTCAAGAAGATCTACAGTGGTCCAAACATGTTGGCTTTCTTAATGATTTAGCCACTACAATAAAGGCTTTTTAAACATTTCCTTCCTTGTGGTTATATTTTTATATTTGGAGTGCCTGGATTGTCCTTTTGTTTGTATGTAATCTGTATGTTGTGTTTTTTTTTAATGAAAGACCAGATATATTGAAACTGATCAGTCAGTCTAACTCTAGTCTTTAGGTCCAGATCGGGGAAAGGAGGCTGAGACTCTGCAGAGTTTCATTCCAGCCAAACACCACAGCAGCTGATTTCACTGATGAACACAGGAGCAGGAACTAATCAGTGAACTGGAATGAAACCTGCAGACTCCCGGCTCCTTTGCTTTAGATAAACCTGATTCCTCTGCAGTCTGTTCTGGGTCTTCTGCATCCACAGTCTGTCAGGAGGCAAATCAAAACACTTCAGACTAAATCAGTAGATTATTTTTGCACCAAGTTAATTTCCAGAATCGTGAGCTGTGGTGAACCCAGTGACCAAACTGAACGGGTCAAATACGCACCAACAGTGCTACAATTAATATTGTATTTGTTGACCCAGAGAAGACTTGAGACTTGACTTGGGTTCTGGTGACTTGGGACTTGACTCTGACTTGTACTCTGATGACTTGAAAAGGTTTCTAAAGTCTTGACTTGAGATCTTGTGTTTGTGTACTTGACTCAGATTGAAAGTGATGAGATTTGTTCCAGCAGACGACTGAATTTAAATTCTGTTTTCTGAATTTGTATGGAATGATTGAATTTATTGAAGTTGAAACTGATTATAGAAATCAAACTCATGATGCTCTTACCAAGTTTTTATCCTATTAAAACCATATTGCATTGAAAAGTCCTAGATATTTAGTTTTCTTTAAGATATTAAATTGATGCTGGACTCTTGATTTGTTCTGACTTGACTTGCTGGTCTACATTTAGACTTGAGACTTGACATTAATGACATGGACTTGACTTGATAAATCTACATGTAGACTTGGGACTTGACTTGAGACTTGTGCCTCAAGACTTGAGTTTAAATGCAGCTCCTCTGTCAGTTTACTGAGACACAACCACACAACCATTTGTGGTTCTGAATGGGTTTCATGGATCCTGCGGTCATGAAAGTCCCTCTTCCTAACAAAATGACAATATAAACATTCAGTTTGTGAAAAGTGAACGATGACGAAACAGAAAAAAATTGAAGGCAGAGAGTTTTCAGTGGCAGCAGTGAGCAGGAGGAATGTGGCCCGGTGGCTTCCTGTGTTTCCACTTCCTCGACATGCAGGGCGAGATGAATGGATGTCACATGACACCGCATGTCATTCCTCTCATTATTGTTCTTTCTTTCTTTCTTTCAATACTATCCTCTCTTCCACCTGTTTGCCTTCTTCCCCTCTGTCATGGTTTTGCGTCAGCCCCGCTCTCGTTTTTGTCTTGACTGGACTTTCCTGTTTTCTCTGCCTGCTGCATGTTTGTACGGTGGCCGAGACGTGTCGAACACACCGCATATCCAAAACACTTTGCAAATTCAAAAAACACAAGCGCATTAACGGAAAACACAAATGCAAAAGACACAACATAACGGAAGTGAGCAACAACGGATGTTGACAGTGAAACGGGCCGCCAATTATTGCCAGCCACTATTATTCTAGAGACTAGAGCTTCTCAAATGGGCAAGAACTTTCCTCTTCCACATGTGCAGGCCAAGGTTATTATAGTTTTGCATTTTTCATTAGTTTTTATTTTTATTTCGTTTTGACTTTTTGTTTTCAATTTCAGTTTAGTTTTAATTGGTTTTTAAAGCGGGTTTGCTAGTTTAGTTTTTATTTTTTGAAAATGCTTAGTTTTAGTTTAGTGTTTATTAGTTTCAGTGTTAATTTTAGTCTTTTTTTTGTAATATGGGGTATTTGTCAGGGGAGAGATTCAGAAATTCAAAATACTAGGCTTATGTATGAAATAAATTGACAAAGATGAAAACTAAAGACATTTTCTCTATAATGTGAGTTTATTTTAGTTTTGTAAACACACAATACATTTTCAGTCAGTTATCGTTTTTTGTAAAGCCTCGTTTTTTATTTTTATTTCAGTTAATGAAAATGTTTTTTCACACCTAGTTTTGGTTATTTCGTTAGTTTTCGTTAACGATAATAACCTTGGTGCCGGCAATAATAGTCCGCCGGCAATAATAGTCAATCGGCCCGTTTCATTGTCAACATCTGTTATGTTGTGGCTTTTGCATTTGTGTTTTCCGTTAATGCGCTTGTGTTTTTCGAATTTGCAAAGCGTTTTGGATATGCAGTGTGTTCGACACGTCTCGGCCACCGTATGTTTCCCTCCTCTGTACATGAAACCAGGGTGGGAAACAAACGCCCCCCCGCAAAATGCTCAGAGAAAATTCCACTCCTGCAAACAGCAAACAGCAAACAGCCATCATTCTGAGTCCTATTCTATCCTAAACACCTAGTTGGCTGCTAAAATGGTGAAAGTGGCTGGTAAGTTAGTTTATTCTACAGGCAACCAGCCGTCATTTGGAGATCCTGTGCTGTTCTAAAACATCCAGCAGGCCGGTGAAATAGTGAACGCAGCCGGTGAATTTTGAGATGTCGCTGTGGCTGGTGGACAAAGCCGTTATTTTCCTACCCTGCCTCAACAGCAGCCTTCTAACTAGGGCTGGGCGATATATCATATAATAATTATGATATAACATATGATAATAATAATAATTATAATAATTTATTTAAAGTTCCATCTGTTTTTAATTGTATCTCTGTTTGTTTTTTTGTTTTTTTTAGTTGTACCTGTTTACCTCATATATTACCTTTTATTCCTATTTTCTATTATATGTATTTTTTAAATTTATTTGTATTTTTCTATCATTCATTGTGGTAGTTTCACATCACTGATTTTGGGTTTTAGCGTATGTAAAGCACTTTGTAAACATTGTTTTTAGAAAAGTGCTATACAAATGAAGTTATTCTTGTTATTATTATTATTATCATTAATATTGATATTGTTATATGAGACTAGTTATCGTCTGGGGTTTTGGTTAAAATATTATTAAATATGTAAATATCTTATGAAAGCATGAATACTGGTCAAAATATCGTCACATTATCGATATCGAGGTATTCGGTCTAAAATATTGTGATATTTGATTTTGTCAATATCGCCCAGCCCTACTTCTAACCCACTGAACTCTGATGTGTGAATGTCAACTAATCTGACTGAAACTATTTACGTTTTAATAACTTTGTTTAGTTCTGTATCTGAATGTTTAGCGGCAGAAACAAGAGACAAGAATCACTAGCGCTGAGGATTTGGCTGCGGATTTCCCCCAAAAGTCTCAACTCTTCGATTGGCTTCAATAAAAAAAAAGAAAAAAAAAGAAAAATCCAAAAAATGTGGCAGCTGGATGGCCTGGTGGTCAGAGGCGCTGTCCTGTAACCCGAGGGTCACAGGGTCCGCCCCGCTGTTTGCCCCGCTGACCTCTGACCCCTGTGGTGGAACATACTGTGTCCAGTGTGGCGACTGAGTTCACTACATTTCTAAAGGGAAAAAAACGGCTAAATCGAATCAGCATCAACCTTATTGTTCCCCCCGAACCCTTTTAGTTTAGTGTGACTTTTACCTGATAAACATTGCTTCACTGGTGCCTGGGGCTGCACAATTATTCAGAAAAAATTATAAATAAATCGTAATACAAGCCTGACTGAGACTGAGCTATTCTGGTGCTATATAGAGTCTCGGGGTTTAAAAATAAAATTGTGCACTAGAGACTTTTACATTTCACATGACCTTCAAAACCAAGCCAATCATGAGCATAATCACCTCATTTTCATCCCAATTTATTATGTAAATCATGTAGAATATGCTGTGTCCTTGTGCATCACAGTTCATGTCACAATCAAAATATTCAGCAAACAAAATACCAATTTCAAGTATTGTGCAGCCCCCTCTGGTACCCCCCCCCCCACCCCCCCACCAAGTTACACATCATGTTTTTTTGTCTACCTGCATCATGATAGTGACTCTTCTCTCTTCTTTCTGCAGTGCACGCTGTGGAAAGTAAGTCCATCTTTCTTTGTAGTTTTTGTTAAAGTTTTGTAGACTCCTTGGCAACACTTCACTGTTCAGCGGCCTTACTGCAAGTGTATTAATATATTGATTGATGTATGGGAAAGTAGTGCAGATACACAATGATACTTTGTAAGTTAAAGCCAGCTCTACTCCAGTACCCAGAATCCTTTGTACCAGAGGGAGGGGAGAGGCCACAAATCAGAGTTTTGAACAGGCAAACCATATATTTTCCGTTGCTTAGGCCTTCCATAACGTTATGTTGTTTTAGTGAGTTGACATAGCTAGCTAGCAAGCGCTAATTAGGAGGCATTACTTGAAAATACCGTATTTCCTCTAATAGTTGCTGCTAGTCAATTAAAAGCCGGGTCTCCGATAATGGCCAAATAAAGGCCGGCCCCAAATACAGGCCGGGGAAAAAAACAAAGGAAAAAACAACGGTGGATACCGGTAAACTCCTGGTGCCTGTTATATAATGTAACTGTAGTTTGTAGTAACGCACAAGTGCCACAAGATGGCGGTACGGAAGTCTCTGGAGCGTGCCGTCGTCGATTACCGTAATTATCGGTAATGCGTCGCAGTAACAAAAAAACGGCTACCTAACGAACCCCAACAGAAGCAGATCAGAAAACAAGGAGGCTTCGTACTAAAATATGAGTAAATATACTTATCAAACAGAGGGAATTAGAAATAAAGGCCTGTCTCTAATATAAGCCTGCTTCCAATAAAGGCCTGGCACCCTCTGCAGCTGAGGGAAATAAAGGCCCGGGCCAATATTAGAGGAAATACGGTAAACAGGAAAAAACGCAAAATTATCTCGGAGCTTATCTTGAACCCAACAATAGATGCAACTGTTCTCCAAGCTTCATTTCTCAGACGTTTTGTTCCGGTCGTCTTTCAAATAAAAACTGTAGAGAACTGCGAAGCTTCGAGTGGCTGGAATCAACTTCTCCATTTTACTTTCCTTGTTCATGAAGCTAAATCACATCAGTAGGGAAACAAGGAGGTACAGAAATCTGATCGGTTGGTGACGATGAGATGTTCAGCCCAGGCCAGCTTCTCTCAGCTCTCATGTCTCCCTGGTTTCTCTGGACTCTCCAACAATACTCTTGCCTGGGTCCAGACCTTTGACTCCGCCCACTCCACTGAGTTGACTGATTCTGGTCTGGCATCGTGACATGAAACAGCGGTTTCTCTCGGTTGAAAAATGATCGGTCCAATGAGCGCCGGGGGGGACTAACGATTAGCCAATCAGAGCCACGGGGGCGGGACTAACGCCGTTGTCAAGCTGTGCGCCGGAACCAAGGAGGAGTAATAACAACAATGGAGACGCTATAGACAAGATAGACGCTGCTATCCAGGCTGTTCTGAATCCATTAAAAGTACCAATTACTTTGAAATCCGAAATACTTTGTTTTTACTTGGCTCCGTGTCGTCAAAGATGCTCTATACTGTCTGAACCGTCTCTGGTGTTGCCATGGCTACGCATCAGCGTCGACTTAAAACAACGTTAGATTCAGGCGGATACGTCGGTCTCTAGTGATTGGTTAGGGAAAAATCGAATCCCCCTCCCTCACGGAAATCGGTTAGAATGGAGGCAATGTCAGACTGAAGATGGAAACGGAGTGGAACGAGTTGACAATTCTGTCTGATATCAGGCAAACAAAACTCCTCCATGGGTTAAAAGTAGAGTTGTTCCGATACCAATACCAGTATTGGAAATGCCTCCGATACAGCCTAAAATGCTGGATCGGGTATCGAGTCTATGCACCGATCCGATATCGCCTAATTCATTAGCCCCTAAAAAAAATCAACTTTAAAGTAGTTTCAGCCGGATAAAACGTCCGTTTTCCCGGAAATCTATACTTATATACTAAATTTATACTGTTACTGTACTATTTAAAATTTTAAATGTCTTTTATTTTACTAAATTGTGGCTGCACTTTAACAGTTTTTTTAAAGGAATTGTTATTTATTCCTAGATTTATTTATTTATGTTCTTTTTCAGTTATGACTCTTCTATGGCATTCATTCTCTGTATGTATTTGTTCATGTTTTACAAAGGGCTTAACCTGAGCCAGGCCATACAACACTGATAGCAATCATATCACATCCATACAGGGTTAGTAGTATACAGCTGTTAAAAAATAATAATAATAATATATATATATTTTTTTTAACACACTGGTATCGGATCGGTCGATACGCAAGTTCAGGTATCGGAATCGGTATCGGGAAGGAAAAAACGGTATCGGAACATCTCTAGTTAAAAGCAGGTTAACACAGTGGAATGAAGCCGTTGTAAAGTTGAGTGTTGCCAAGCCGTCCGACTCCAAACCCCTCAGCACACCCTGAGATCAGCAGTCACACTTCAGTTATTTAGCTGATGCTCTAATCCAGAGAGACTCACGATGAATACAACAGTACAAGACACTTAAATACAAGCAGCCAGTTGTAAAGAGGTCAAAGGTCAGAGCCGCGGCACCCTGACAGCAGCTACTAACTGTGTGAAATGAACAGCCGCTGTGTGACTGTTGGCTTCAGCTTGTTCTGCAGCCACTAATCAATTAACAATTTAATCACATTCATGAGGGCAATAATCAATCACAAACTGATCAGTAACTTGCATTTCTGAGGGATCAATGATCATAACTTAACACACACCCCACACTTCATTTTCTTCACATTAACAGAAGATGTAATTGAAGTCTTTTTGTGAAGTAACTCGGTGAATAACGCGATGTTTTGTTTTTGTTTGCAGTTCACGACCTGCAGAGTTTCGGCTTGGACAATGTAAGTAACACAACGCACAGTATTTTCCATGTTTCCTGCACATAGTCTTTTCAAAATCCTGCATTTTTTTCTAGACCTTTATTTCTCAACTAGATGTGAAAATGTTCAGTGCATCTGTAAATCTCTACCGCTGGACATTACTCTACAACAGTGGTTCCCAACCCAGTCCTCAAGGACCCCCTGTCCTGCAAGTTTTTATTCCATCTTTACTCTTGCACACCTGATCCCACTGGGGCCTACACACTTTCATGCTGCTCTGTTCAGGTAGATCTGTCTCTACCAATCAGCATTAAGACCTTAACTGGATCAGGTGCACAAGAGTAGAGCTGGAACCAATACTTGCAGGAAAAGGGGTCCTTGAGGACTGGGTTGGGAAACACTGCTCTACACTGCAGCTAATATCACAACATGTTTAAAGTCTCAATGAAATGGAAAATGACTCTTTCACCTTGTTAGCTAATTCTCTCTCCATATCCAAACTTTTTATTTTCTTGTATTTTTTTATATCGAAATCGTTAAGACGGGCCAGATCATTTGGCAAAACACGAGAACCACAACTTTTGAAAATGACGTTAAACGACCTAAACCGTGTGGCTCGTTACTTCAGATTACATTCCTATTATACCAGGGTCTGGGTGAATACTCCATTCTGATTGGTTGCAGGGTGTCCATTAATTCCTGATAATGGACAATGGATAATGGACGAAGTAGTTCCAGTGAAACTGTCTGTTCACCATTCTAAATTAATGCGCTGGCTACATAGTATCAGCCTGTATCTAAAATGAGTAACCATAGCAACAGGGTGCAGTCAAAGCCTCCGTTTACTTCAGATTACATTCCTAATAATCAAGACTTTTGAAATTAGATTTATCCAATTTTCACAATCTATTCTCTGGTGTGTTTTTAAGTTCCTTCAGCTCACATACCTGAAAAAATAAGAGTCAAGACTTTTCAAATAACAAACCTCCTTATAGCTCATGATTATGACAGACTGCCAAAGCTTAGGTCTAAACTCAGTCTGTTCTCTGTGTGTGTGTGTGTGTGTGTGTGTGTGTGTGTGTGTGTGTGTGTGTGTGTGTGTCCTGCAGATCAACATGACCCATCTAATAAAGCACCTGTCGTTCGGTAAAGACTACCCCGGCATCGTGAACCCTCTGGACGGGACGGACGTCAACGCGCCGCAAGGTCAGTCCATCACAGCTTCAGGTTTCACCGGCCGGCTGGTAGGAGTGAGATCGTTAAATAGCAGTGTGGCTAGGGCTGGGCCATACGGTTGAAATCAATATCACGATAATCATAAGGATTTTTCTCGATATCAATATATATCACGATATGGTTCATGTATGCAAAATCACGTTAAATAATCAAATGAATGTTCATCTCATTGAACCGAATGGTAATGTTAGGTGTGATGTCAAACAAAACAGAAATATTCAAATAATAATCCTGCCATACCTCATTTTATCAGAGTTTTTAAGTAAAATTTGCTTGTTGTCATTAATTTAAACAGCAGAAATGTGTGTCACGATATCAAAATTAGGGCTGCAACTAAGGATTATTTTCATTGTCGATTAATCTGTCGATTATTTTCTCGATTAATGGATTAGTTGTTTGGTCTATAAAATGTCAGAAAATGGTGAAAAATGTGGATCAGTGTTTCCCAAAGCCCAAGATGACGTCCTCAAATGTCTTGTTTTGTCCACAACCCAAAGATATTCAGTTTACTGTCATAGAGGAGTAAAGAAACCAGAAAATATTCACATTTAAGAAGCTGGAATCAGAGAATTTTGACTTATTTTTCTTAAAAAATTACTCAAACCGATTACTCGATTATCAAAATAGTTGGCAATTAATTTAATAGTTGACAACTAATCGATTAATCGTTGCAGCTCTAATCAAAATATCTTCATATCATCACGATATGATTCTACTGAAAGACGATAAACGATAATATTGAATTATCGCCCAGCCCTATGTGACATTGACATTCAGGCTTCAATCTATACGGGTCATTTTGGCACCGAAGCTGCCGATAGCTGATATTTTGTACCAATATATTCAATATATTTCAATTTATGCCCAAAAGAATTACAAGTATTCAGTGTTTACCCCAAGACTTTTATTCTGGTCAGGGTGGAAAAGCCTCTGGAACAGCATTCAGAACAACATGAGACACTAAAACTCTCCACTGAAATCAACACTAATAAAATTCTTTCAGAAAATAAAACTTCATGTCAGGTTCTCCAGACTTTCTGATGAAGGAACCTCCATCATGTCAGAGGTGGACGACACTATCACGATATCTGGTATTTGATAAAAGGACAATATCGGCCAATATATGGGTGTAACCCCGCTAACAATAATAATCAATCGGTAAACTGTAGCGGTCTGTCATCACACAAATACAAATACACTCATTCACACCTGGGAGCTGTGCGGTACAGCCAGTCTCCTGCTGTCAGACACTTAGAGGCTGAGGGAAGGATGATGTCACGTTCAGGTCATATCGGGTTTACCGTAAATACGAGCTGCCGACTGGGAAAACCCGTTCAGCCTCCCAGTGGGAATTACAGGTTGGACGTATGGGGAATTTTTTTTTGGTAAGCTTCGATGTCTCCCACTTAAGAGTCACGAATTGCAGAAGTGTGTCCGAACAGGCGGCTGCAGCCAATCCACTGATGTCAGCAGTCCAAAGTAGTAAAAAAATCAAAATTATAGGTTAAATTCACAGTAATGAAATCAAGTAAAGACTATTTACAAAGAGTGAGTAACGTCTGCTGCAGTGTTTTTATTAGGGCTGAACGATTTTGAAGAAATATCTAATTGCGATTACTTTGACTGATATTGCAATTGCGATATGATTTGCAATATTAGAGAGAATGATCATTTTTGCATCATTATTCTCATTTTCATTGAAAAACGTATTAAAATGATTATGGTGTGATTTTTTGCGGGGATCTGTACCAAACAAAGATGTTTTCTTAAGTCTGTAGAATATGATGTGTAGGCCAGGACATCTCTGCAGCACCACAATATTTAATTTAAAATGGTATTTTGACACATTTCACCTTTAACAAATATTGCGCCTCCTCCGATTTGAAAATTGCAGTAGGCCATATTGCAATTTCGATAAAATTTCTATTAATTGTTCAACCCTAGTTTTTATGTTTTAAAATTCATTAGGGCTGTTCCGATTCCAGAAATTTTGGAATCGATTCCAAGTATTTGGGAATGGAGCCGATTCCAGACAAAACACCGCCACACTACTGAAGTGTGTGTGATGTAGAATTAGGCGTCTCCTCAACAGTCGGTACAGTCTAACTCCTGGTCTAATCTGCCAGCCACTTGTCATTTATCAGAATCACCAGAGAGGAATTTGACTCTGGGACTACCTGTGCGTGCGAGGAATCTACATGTCCTGTCCTGTGTGAGAATCGACTCCACAGCTTCGGACGCAGCTGGTTCTTGATTCCCAAACGTCTGAAATCTTAAGAATCGATTCTCTTTTGGAATCGACTCTAAAAGCCCTAAAAAAAAAAAATATCGAACGTGGGCGTTCCAGTTAAGTTAAACACATCAAACGCTTCCAAGTTTTAGCGACAAGACTTCCTCCTGTTCTTTTTTACTTCTTCCAATATGACGTGAACGCAGCATGAGTGCTACAAATACACCAGAGATTTTCACCCACTTGGAACATGTGATTTGAAACTTTGTGGTTCCAGTCACAAGCCCTCACTTCCAGTTCGACAGTTTTGGGTCAATTTCTAGAATCAAATGCATCGGATGGGTTGGATTTTTGGTGAAACTCTACAGCGATCCTGGCAAGAAAAACTATGAAGTGCTTTGTTAAAAATAAGAACAAGAAATCATGTTTTGGGGCACTTCAATAAAACATTAAGATCTCTGTCAGGTCGTTACCAGTATTAGAAAGCACAATACATCCACTCTCAACACCCATTTGAAATCTGAACCTTTATTGACAAAGCGAGGCCCCGGGGTGAGAAGCTGACAGACTTGATCAGACAGAGAGCTGTGGCGGGCGTTACTATAGAAAAGTCCCATGGTTGTGATGTTGTGTGGAGAAGCGGGGCGCCCCCTCCTCTCCCCCTCAGCAGCGGATGCCCATGCCGATAGCCATGAAGGTACCGAACGTCCCGCCGCTTTGCATCATGGTCTTCCCCACTCCTCCCATCAGCTCTCTGCCCCGCATGCCGATCCTGGAGAACGAGGGAGAGAATTTATTAGTTTGTATTCTTTTAAACGTTATTTAAATCAGGGACGATTTGCTGAGTAAAGCCGCCCTGCTTCACATTCATATAAATTTGGGGCGGCAACTAACGATTATTTTCATTGTCGATTATATTCTCGATTAATCGATTAGTTGTTTGGTCTATAAAATGTCAGAAAATGGTGAAAAATGTGGATCAGTGTTTCCCAAAGCCCAAGATGACGTCCTCAAATGTCTTGTTTTGTCCACAACCCAAAGATATTCAGTTTACTGTCATAGAGGAGGAAAGAAACCAGAAAATATTCACATTTAAGAAGCTGGAATCAAGAGAATTTTGACTAATTTTTCTTTCTCTAATCCGATTAATCGATTATCAAAATAGTTGGCGATTAATTTAATAGTTGACAACTAATCGATTAATCATTGCAGCTCTAATATAAATACACTCATCAACACCTGGGAGCTCATATCAGACATACTGTATGTTCCCAGCTGGTTGGGGGGATTCAAACTGGCAACCTCCAGCCCAGCAGTTCTCAAACTTTTTGGCTTGTGACCCCTTAACATGAAGTGATGCCAGTCCGTGGTGAACCGTTCAGCCAGAGAATGATTTTCCCTTTTTCCGGTCATTTCATTCAATTAATTATCAGAGGAGGCTGAAAATTATTCAGCATTTCACAGTGAACAAGCAAACATTAGAGAAAAATCTGAACAACAGACATGATAATACATTTCCTCTGCAGGTAACCAACCATCATTTCACCTCTTTAAAGTCTTAAAAGTTATTGTAAAAGCGGTCTTCTTTGCATTTTAATAATTTATATTCAACACAGCAATTTAAGTACTTTTTATACATTCTGTCAGAAATTGCTGTCATTCAGTAATATTTTTGTTTGTCACTGAGCACTCGCATGGCAGGAGACAAACTCTAAGGTCATTTTTTTCTGTTCTTGATTTTAACTGACAGACACACTGTCCTCATCAGCTGCTGCTCCTATAAACCAAAGACTCGGTTGCGAGGCTTGTTTGAACATTTACAAAGAGCCTGTGAGGATCTGTCCTCTGGCTGCTGGGATCCAGACTCTATCCAGCAGCTATGGGGGAACTGAACCCCCAGCCCAGACAGAGTTAGTGCCTTGCTCAAGTGACCGAGCCGCAGCACCACAGAGAGCAGACGGCTGCTGAAACACTAAGAGCTCCTTCAGGTTCTTCTGCTTTTTCAAGCTGAAAGTCAATGTGGAGCAGCAGCTGCTTTGGAAAAGCGTTGTGCCTGGCTTCTGTGAGGCAGAAGAGCTTTGTAAACACTTTCTACTTTCTAGACGCTTATGATGTGGAGTGCTGCCGAGGAAGAAGAGGCAGGTTTCACAGAATGTAGACAGCTGGCAGTTTACAACAAGCAGAATGAGAAAATAGCAGTTGGAAGTGGCTGTAACTCTGATCATCAAGAGTCAGTATTAGGGATCAGGTCTGGCCCGTTTTTAAATCAGCCGATCTTCCTTCACTGATTGAAACGATGCCAGTTTTTCATTGCGGTTGCATCGGCTCTGCCTTCAGTCCAGTATGTGAAACTGGTTCTAATCTCTGATCGGAGGCTGTGATCAGATGTGAACCGTCAATATGCTGCTGACTGAGGCTGATTGGCTCAGACTTTTTATGGCAGAAGTTTTTCCGCTCTCCTGATCCGGTAATTCCGAAACTTTTGTTTTTCACCAGGCAGTTGAAATGCCGATCGGCCGATCACAGATTATCTATTTAGACCGTTTATTGGCTGATTGATCGTTGCACCCCTACCAAGTATGGATCACACCGGCTGTGTTGTGGGAGTTTCTGCTCAGTGACCGTTGGCTGATAGCTGCAGCCGGTCTTTATAGAAACAAAGTCCGCTCAAGGTGCTTTTGAGGCGGCGCTTTCTCCACAAAAAAAAGCAGCATAGTACGAGCCGAGCCTTCAGTCACCTGAGACAGGAGAAGGTGCCGAACATGGCGCCGGCGGCCATTCCTACCGCAAACCCCATCATGAAGCCCATCTTGACCCGGTCAAAACAGCTGGGCTGGGTCTGACCGTACGGACCGACTGCCACCGGCATCTGGAGAGAGAGAGAGAGGACAGTTAATGGAGGTGGAGTCGACCAGTTAGAGATGAAGCAGATGAATGAATAGACTGCCACAGTTACATTAATGTTTAAAATGCCACTTATCATCCCATCAAACCAGTGAGCTGAAGTTGGTCTGAACTGCTGTTAAATCATCTAGAATGTGATTTCACATTAAAAGTGGAAGTGTATCGCATGCATAATTCATATGTAATATGTAAAATGGCCATGTAATCCTACATTTGAATTTAAATTTGCCACTTGTACGTGCATTTTGTGGCTCAAAATTCAAATTCAAATTCAATAATGTCATTTGCATTTGACATTTCCTATACTAGTATTGACATTTCATTTAAACAGATTTGCACGCTTTATTTTTTAGCTTTATTCAAATGATGATGCAAATTGGAAAATTACAATGTATTTCCCGAACTGCATATATGTATTAGATGTGATTATGCAATAATGGTGTCAAAAGCACAGATTGTCAAGTTTCGATTCTGAGATTTTATTGACCTCCGTGTTAAATCAGACTGAAACGACACATTTATACTCTAAAAACACCAGCTTTACCTCTCTGTCCCAATACTTAAGCTTTCTAAGGCCGACTTTAGCTCCCTGATACTTTCGACCTCTGTATCTAATAGAAATGGTTTCGCAACGTTAAGTAAATGACACGCCCCTCGTATCACATCAGACACGACAGCCAGCAAAGTGTATGAGCTAATGAATTCATATTGGGCATTTTGATATCATTCTAGCTATCAGTCTAAGACACTAAAGTCAAGAAATCCGCTTGTTCAGCTCATGTTAGCTGTCATGACTTCAGTGGAGAGCGTCCAGTCCAGTCAGCGTGTAGGTTAACCAGTGTTAGCTAGTTAGCAGGACAGGCTAACGTTAGCAAACAAACTTGATCACGTGTGAAGCTTTTAGTCTAGTTTCTTATTGGTCCAGAAATGACAAACGGTTGCGTTTGCTGCATCAGACTCCAACCAGCGAATACACCAAAGAAGATATATAAATCTGTGAAATGTAATCTTTTAAAACTGTGGGGAGTTTGTTGTGCTAGCTTAGCATGCTAGTTAGCTACCGTTAGCTCAGCTGTCACCTGCAGCGTTATCCGTGGCCTTGACGGATAAAAACAAGTTTTTCACCGAGAAATTCTGTTTTTCCCCCAACGATATGCGCGATAATTCGGTCTGACATTCACCTTACCTTCGACTGTGTGGTGAAAATAAGGTTAGACTGCTGTTCCTGAGCTGAGGTTTGCTGTGTGTTTCGGAGCAGTCGGGTTAAATGTCTTTCTAGCAGACCGCCATTACCGGATAGAGGGAGTAGAGAAGAAGAGAGAGAGGGGAAATACACGGAGGAGAACATTAACAGCGCCCCCATGTGGTTTATTCTGTTTTAATAAGCATATTCAATAGTTTAATCGTTTCAAGTTTCATTTTTATTTTTACGAGGTTGTTTGTTCAGAAGTTTTGTGCCTTTTAGAAACCTGTGTTCTTGAATGGTTTGTCTCATATCTCTATATTTTATGCACAATCTTCATATTTTGATGTACTTAATAATAATAATAATAATAATAGTGATAATAAACTTTATTTTTATAGCACCTTTCATACAAGTAATGCAGCTCAAAGTGCTTTAAAACAAAGAAATTACATGCATGAAAACAGAAATAGAATGAGCATAACATAAGATGGGAAATAAAACCCACTGAATAATAATAATAACAATAAAGTTAAGAAATAGAGTACATAGAAAGCATAACATCAAGTAAAATACAACATTTTAAAAGAAGTGCAGCGGTGCATAAGTGCAAAGCAAAGTGTAAAAAAAAGAGTTTCAGGCCTGTATCAGGAAAGTCAGAGCTAAAAGAAAGCTAAAGTCCTATAGAAATATTATAGGAATATTTAAATAATAATAATAAACTATGATAAGATCACTATAAACTCACTACCAAGTACCACAGATGCACTAAAGTCTATGTAGGAACATTATTAGTGATTTTTCATAACAAGGATTTAATGGATTGGATGACAGGATTGGATTGTTATTTATTGACAAGTGTTGTATATTTGTCTTGTATCTCTAAATTTTATAGACATTTTCCTGCATGCAAATTTTAATGTGTTCAGTAGGAATTTAACAAAGAATTCCCTTTTTCTTTTTCCCCCCTCAGCTTCAATGATGTACCAGTATTTTGTGAAAATAGTCCCGACCATCTATGTGAAAGCAGATGGAGAGGTGAGTCACATCCAGTCAGATTTCAGCTTCAGATTCACCTCTTTTCCTCCAACTTTTCAGCAAACCGATCAGAAACCAGAATGTGTTGAAGTGACCAGCTGTGAAATGAAGAGCTTTGTGTTTAAATGTTGTTTAGTGGAAGATTGTTTGTTTGTTTGACACTAAGAAAGAGTTTCAGGATAACTCTCCTGCATCCTGCTGGACTCACTGGCGTTAGATCTTTGGTTTCCTTTGATGTAAAGCATCACAGACGGCTTTACTGACATCACCGCACAGGATTTCTGGGTATTTAAAGCTGCAGTAGGCAACTTTGATGGATTAACATTTATTTAGAAGTAATACAAATAAATCGCTGTGTTTGGTGGCCAAAGAGGAGCAGGATAATGATGATAATAATGTGTTAGAATCTCAGGAACAGCGGTCGCTCCGTTCCTCTGCTGGTCTCATTTCAAAGTGAAATGTTTGAAAACCCATCTGACCAATGAGGTGTAAGTCTGAGACAGAAGGTGGGACTCCGTCCTGTCAATCACCAGGAGGAGTGGGAGGCGTGTCGTTGGTTTGAATTTCTTTTTTTTGTGACCACGTTTTTTTACATATCAATAATAACAATAAATAACAATAAAAATAAATTATAATAACAATAAATAACAATAAAAATAAATTATAATAACAATAATAACAGTAATAGTAATAATATAAATATACATATATGCACACATATACATGCACACATGCATATATAAAAAAACATACATATATAATAATAGTGATAATATAAAATGAAATACATTCATATATATACACATATACACACATACATCCACACTCAAACACACACACACCTACATCCTTAACTCCCCTCCCTGTGTGTCAACTTCCCTTTGTGTTGGTTTGAATTTCTGGAGATCTGATCTCTTTCCTCCTGAATGTTTTACCTACAGCAGCTTTAAGGTCAAATATTGATCTGAAATGCCATAAATCTGCTATGAAATGCCAAATCCTGCCTGTATCATGTGTTGTGGTCAGGTTGTCATAAGGTGTTTGACGTTGCTGAAGTGCTGTGTTGCTTCTCCAGGTGGTAAAAACCAACCAGTTCTCTGTGACCCGGCATGAGAAAGTGGCCAACGGGCTGATAGGAGACCAGGGGCTGCCGGGCGTCTTCGTCCTGTACGAGCTCTCGCCCATGATGGTCAAGTTCACCGAGAAACACAGGTACCAAACACAGGAGTTAGCCACATGACTTTAAAAAACAATGGCATGAAATCGGATGTTTGTACTTTTTTTTTTAAATGATTGTGGGTAATGTAAGTCGTTGGTTTAGAAAATCAGAACACTTTTCCAGAGCGGATGCTGTATATTCTGTGTAGAATATACGCAAAATATACACATCGCCGCTTCTGGTGTGAAAGCCCTGTCACTTCTTTTTAATGTTCAATAGAATCAAGCCATATTCATAAAGACATGTTTATTTTTGAATTGTAATCATAAGGTAATGATATATAAAAGTGAAACTGAGGTCTATTCCAAAACATTATATATATAATAGTTAAAAATTAGCATCATGTCAGTTCTTATCATATCATATCGGGCTGGTTTTGCGGACAGGGATTAAGCCTAGTCCTAGTCCTAGACTAAAGACAAAATTCAATGGAGATATCCATTGAAAAAGTCCTTGTTCTATTCCAGAGTGTTTTGGAATACAACTTTTCAAGTAGTCCTATATTGTTTTAAAATGTTGCCCAATGTGTAGCATGGTGTTTAAAGAGAAAACACATTTATGCCATTGAAATAAGATTTTGTGCATTCTCAAGTCTCTTACTGACTCAGTTTATATTCATTTTCTCTCTCTCTCTCTCTCTGTCTCTCTCTCTCTCTCTCTGTCTCTCTCTCTCTCTCTGTCTCTCTGTCTCTCTCTCTGCTCTCTGTCTCTCTCTCTCTCTCCCCTCCCCCTCTCTCCCCTCTCTCTCTCACTCTCTCTCTGTCTCTCTCTCTCACTCTCTCTCTGTCTCTCTCTCTCTGTCTCTCTGTCTCTCTCTCTCTCTCCCCTCTCTCTCTCTCTGTCTCTCTCTCTCCCCCTCTCTGTCTCTCTCTCTCCCCCTCTCTGTCTCTCTCTGTCTCTCTCTCTCTCTCTCTCTCCCTCTCTCAGATCGTTCACACATTTCCTAACAGGAGTTTGTGCCATTATCGGAGGCGTATTTACAGGTCAGTTCGCTAAAAACTAACTCAGTAACTTTTACTCTGAGGACCTTTTACCTCAGTAGATTTTCACAGCGGTGCTTTTACTTCTAGTAAAGTCAAATACGAGCAGAGTAACAGAACTTCTACTTGAATTCTACTGCTGCCGCCTAACTCTCTGCTCCCTGTGCTGCTGCAGTGGCTGGTCTGATCGACTCGCTCATCTACCACTCAGCCAGAGCCATCCAGAAGAAGATAGAGCTGGGGAAGGCCTCCTAACAGCGCCACCCGCTGGCCGCCAGGGTGCAACACACACAGAGACACAGAGACACAGACCGGAGAGAGAGAGGTGGAGAGAGAGAGAGAGAGAGAGAGAGGTGGAGAGAGAGAGCGGTGGAGGGACAGACAGGCAGAGGGAGAAGAGTCTGAACTGTCTCTGCTTCCACTCTCTCTCTTTTCCATCAGATTGAATGAGAGAAATACAAAAAGAAAGACAAAGATGGAGACTGATAAAGAGAGAGAGAGAGAGAGAGAGAGAGAGAGAATGCTTTTGAATCAGTGAAGTTTTTCATTCCTCTCTCCTCCTCCTCACCCTCCTCAAAAAGCGCTGAAGAGGAACTTCCAGGCCGTGTTTTACTCTTTGAATTTCCTCTCCACTGTTTTGTCGGAGGCGGATGAATCAGCGACAAGAAGACGACAAGAGGTTTGAACTGAAGAGAAGAGAAGAAGAAGAAGAAGGAGAAGGAGAAGAAGAAGAAGGTTCATCAGCTCCAGTCTGCAGAAGCTTCTTTGTGGGGAAAGGGAACTTTCCTCTCCTGCTTCCTGTTTCCCTCCTGCTGCTTCAGACACTGAACTCTGAGAGACTGTTCACATCGTCATCAGAGGATCAGAGGATCAGAGCCGTCTGTCTGGAGAGCGGAGCAGACCTCCAGCGAGACGTCCGACTCGTCCCGGAACAAAATGTTTAATGTAAAGCCGTCGGGGCAGGAAGACACATTTTGTTATCCGCTGGTCAAAGGCTTCGTTCACACTGCAGCTGAAAGTTTCCCAATTCTGTTTTTTCCCTCATATGTGACTCAGATCTGAAAGTCAAAAAGCTGCATGGAGTCACATTTTTTTTTTATTCCCATCTGAACCAAATGGATTTGTGCTACAAAATCAGATCTTGAGATATGCAACTTTCATGCGACTTGTATTTGAATTAGGCTAAATTTTATATCGCGATACTGTCCCACCAAAATATCACAGTATAGTTAGAGTCAGTCAAACCTCCAGTCAAACCTGGAGCCGGAGCAGAGGAGACGTCTGTTGTTCATCACTCTGCTGTCAGTTCATATTGGTAGACATGGGTTACATCTTACAATAGATATGAAAAGTCATTGAAAAAAATAGATGTAGATAATAGATAAATGCATGTGATCAACAATTCAGAATCGAGCCTGAAAGCCTGCAGTGTGAACGGAGCCGAATATTCTACAAGCCAAAATCCTTTTGAGAATAGAAAAGTGTTCAGATTAAAGTCTCTGGAAGAAAAGGAAAATGGCTGGGACTCTATTGACCGACTCTACTGACCGGCTCTACTGACAGACTCTACCGACAGACTCTCCCGACCGACTCTCCCGACAGACTCTCCTGACCGACTCTACCGACCGACTCTCCGACCGACTCTCCTGACCGACTCTACCGACCGACTCTACTGACCGACTCTCCTGACCGACTCTACCGACCGACTCTCCGACCGACTCTCCCGACCGACTCTCCCGACAGACTCTCCTGACCGGCTCTACCGCCCGACTCTCCTGACCGACTCTACCGACCGACTCTCCTGACCGACTCTCCTGACCGACTCTCCTGACCGACTCTACCGACCGACTCTCCTGACCGACTCTACCGACCGACTCTCCTGACCGACTCTCCTGACCGACTCTACCGACCGACTCTCCTGACCGACTCTACCGACCGACTCCCCTGACCGACTCTACCGACCGACTCTCCTGACCGACTCTCCTGACCGACTCTACCGACCGACTCTCCTGACCGACTCTCCTGACCGACTCTACCGACCGACTCTCCTGACCGACTCTACCGACCGACTCTCCTGACCGACTCTACCGACCGACTCCCCTGACCGACTCTACCGACCGACTCTCCTGACCGACTCTCCTGACCGACTCTCCCGACCGACTCTCCCGACCGACTCTCCTGACCGACTCTCCCGACCGACTCTACCGACCGACTCTCCTGACAGACTCTCCTGACCGACTCTCCTGACCGACTCTACCGACCGACTCTCCTGACCGACTCTACCGACCGACTCTCCTGACCGACTCTCCCGACCGACTCTCCTGACCGACTCTCCCGACCGACTCTCCCGACCGACTCTCCTGACCGACTCTCCCGACCGACTCTACCGACCGACTCTCCTGACCGTCTCTACTGACCGACTCTCCCGACCGACTCTACCGACCGACTCTACTGACCGACTCTACTGACCGACTCTCTTGACGGTCTCTCCTGACCGTCTCTACTGACCGACTCTCCCGACCGACTCTCCCGACCGAGCTCAGAAGACAGACGGCTCTGCTCCTCCTCATCCTCCTCCTCCTCATCTGCTTTGATATGAATGAAGAGTTTTATTCCAAAATGAAAAATGAAATACACACAAAAAAACATCAGACAGCTAACAAAACGATCGACAAAATTAAAGCAAAACTCTGGTGCTTTCTGGAGGACAGCAGGTAACTTCACTCCTTCATCGGCAAAATGAGACACTTTTCCACACTTGATTGTATTGTATTTTAGAGATAATGAATGATGATATGTAGCGTTTTGGAAATGAACTCTTCATATGATTTGACCTCTTATTCTTTCTGCTTTATTTAAGCCGATTAGAGTGTAAATACTGTACAGATTTATCCTCCAGTCCCTCGGAGAAGGGAAGGAAACGGTGAGACTCAGTATGAATCCACCAGATCCAGACCTGGTCCGGTCAGGTAGAGGGGGGGTTTGAGAGAAAATACATTACACTACAAGAAATGGAAAGCTGTCAAGTGAATTTATCTTGTTTCCAGATCTGTCGAGCTTATTTCATGATATTTTTAGTCAAACTATCTCACTGCACTGGCAGATAATCTGCTGGTTTCAGTAAATTCCAATTGGCGATATGACTTCTTTTAAGAAATCAGCATAAAACAATGAAAAAAATCTGGAAACAAGAAACTTTCACTTTTACCAAGAAAATGTCCTGAAACAAGTTACATTCTCCTGAGAAAAAGTCACATTTGTTGAAACCGGTAAAATGATCTGTCAGTGCAGAGAGATGATTTCACTAAAAAAAATACTAAAATGAGCTGGTAACACTTTACAATAAGGGTCACTAAGTTAAGGGTTAGTTCATGCTTAATTAACAGTTTACTAATGTGTAATTTACTAATGGTGTTCATGTTAACTAAGGTATTAATTTATACATTATTTAATAGTTTATAAAGATGACTATTAAATAATGTATAAATTAATACCTTAGTTAACATGAACACCATTAGTAAATGATTACCAGACACTTTAGTTAACCCTTAATTAATGTTCCCTCATTGTAAAGTGTTACCAATGAGTTTGATAAGTCTGGAGACAAGAGAAAATAACTGAACAAGTCTGTCAATTTTTGCTTCTATTTGACTTTTTCTGTTTCTCAAACCTTTTTTTTTGCTGTTCTGTGGGATGCTGTGTGGGATAATGTAAAAGAAACCTCCATGTTGGCTGTTAAAGGATCCTGTGGCGGGAGCCGGTTCAGCTCCCGGAGCGCCAGACACGACAGTCTGCTCCGGATCTGCGGAGACCCGGTCTGATGCGTGCGCGGCCCGGCCGCAGCCCCCGCCCCACGGCTTTGAAAAGTGTTTATTCTTATCCAGAAGCTTCAGCAGGAAACTCCAAAACCACAAGAAGAAGACTGAGTGTGAACGTCTGGTTGATTCAGACTTTATTTCTGATTCACATGTTGAGTCACCATGAGACACACATGGATCCACTGTCAGAGCTTCCCCTCTGTGTTTATTCTCAGATGACCTCAACTGTCCTGGGTGACAGACAGAGAGAGAGAGAGAGACAGGCAGGCAGAGAGAGAGAGAGAGAGAGACACACACACACACATGGATCTACTGTTAGAGCTTCCCCTCTGTGTTTATTTTCAGATGACCTCAACTGTCCTGGGTGAGAGAGAGAGAGAGAGAGAGAGAGAGAGAGAGACACACAGGCAGAGAGACAGAGAGTGAGAGACAGACAGAGAGAGAGAGAGAGAGAGAGACAGGCAGACAGACAGAGAGACACACAGGCAGACAGACAGAGAGACACACAGGCAGAGAGACAGTGAGAGACAGACAGAGAGAGAGAGAGAGACAGACAGACAGACAGAGACACACAGGCAGAGAGAGAGACAGACAGACAGAGAGAGACACACAGGCAGAGAGAGAGACAGACAGACAGAGAGAGACTGATGGGTCAAATTGTCGCCAAACTCCTTTTCTCAAAGCGGTGATCCTCCAGTTCCTCGTCTCAGCCTCACTGCTGTGGTGTTTTTATCACCTGTCAATCAAACAGTGTGGGCGGAGCTTTTTAGATAAATCAAAAAGTTACAAACGGGTTTGTCTGAAGTCTGGTGGGCAGATCCTTCTCCACCCAAAGATCAGTGGATTCGATTTTAATGCTGATCTGTGATTTCTACCGTTAGATGATTTCCATTTCTTTTTTTTTTAACCAGAACTATTACGCTGCGTTCAGGTGCCGGTGGGAAAGTCTGACATCCGGGACTTCAGTCGGCTGCTAAACAGTGTTGCGTTCACCTGCAGTTTTGTCAGAAAATCAAACCTGGAAGACAAACGATAAACAAACATGAAGTGTCACTGCAGCTTCGACTGTGGGAGGTTTACTGAGCTCTACTGAGAGGCTTCTACTGTCACAGTCACTGACCAGTAGAGACAGACAGATATGTGAAAGTCAGACAGGACTAACATCATGACAGACTTAACTAAAAATCTAAAATAGTTCAGCTGTGGTCTAAAATGTGGTTTGGGTTTGAACCTGTGAAAGAGAGACAGGTTTGTGTTTCTGTGTCAGTCTGGGCCGGTTTCAGCCAGTATTGAAAGTGTTATGGCGATAACAGAGATCAGACATTTTGATTGATTGACACTTTTGTGGTTAATTATGGCCGACAATGATTTAATTTTAAGTTGCTTCTGGAGACTGGATGATGCAGTTTGAAATGAAAGTTTCTGGTGATTCGGTTTGTTGTTGGTTGGTTGGTTGTTGCACCTTTTAACATCTAAATCAGGGGCTGGGGTTGTGTGTGTGTGTGTGTGTGTGTGTGTGTGTGTGTGTGTGTGTGTGTTCTGATGACATGGACAGCCACTTTTGCGTGTGTGTGAGAGAGAGAGAGAGAGAGAGAGAACGAGAGAGAAATGTATTTATATTTTGATTGTCCTCAAACTGTTTTTAAAATGACAGAAAATAAATGTTGAATACACCAGCTGTGACTGTGTGGCTCATTTGTGTGTGTGTGTGTGTGTGTGTGTGTGTGTGTGTGTGTGTGTGTGTGTGTGTCTGACTGAGCTGCTGATGTTTAGTTTCTCTGAACCAGACCTGAAACAAACTAAAGGATAAATCATTTTAACAGTTTGTCAGTGTGAAGTCAGATTCACTCTGGTCCAGTTTGACTTCATCCAGCATCAGTCAGCTTTAATCTGCATTTTTTTAGTCACTTTTTTTTTTTATCCCAAGGTGGAGCTCATGTTCTGCGATAGTTAAATTAGTTCCAGTTGGAAAGAAACGGGTTAGACCTGGGTCCGAGTCCTAAAACAAGCCATCCCAGCCTGACCACGGCCTCTTTAATGGTCGTTATTTAACTTCTGAAACACACACACACACACACACACACACACACACACACACACACACACACACACACACACACACACCCCACTGTCCTGCAAAACACCTCCAAGAACTCCAACCCATCCATCATGTTTTCACTTCAGCTGAAGGACTGCTATGGGCAGAAATATGAGTCAATATCAGTAACACTAATACTATCAGTGTCCCACTAGCATTAAACACATGTTGTGATCTGCTTTTCCATTTGGATGCTTTTGATTGCTTGGGATTCAAGATGAGACTGGATCTGACCTCTGACCTCTGACCCCTCTGACCCCCCTGGTCAAATACATGCGTGTATGCAGACAGAGATTCCTAACTGCACTCTGTATGAAGTGGTGACTGAAGCTCGTAACTTTCCATAAATCAAAGCAAATAATGTGATATAGATAAAAACATGGCGTATGTAAAGTGTATGTTTGAAATCCATTTCTTTGCAGCTGCAATGAAGATGCAGTTTCCTTTTATATAGATCAGTGATTCTCAAACATTTTCATATCAAGGACCCCTAATTTAGTACACATGAGGGCCACGGACCCCCATTTGGTGAGATTTTGTCTCCTGAACCCAAATCTGAGAATAACTATATTGTTCGATATGATTTTGTCCAGAATTCCATGACTGTCTGTATTGAAGGTAGAGAGACAACAGTGAATCTAAAAAATCTAAATAGTCATTCTTCTACATTCTCTAATTGTGTTAACTTCTTGTAAATGAAATAATGGTGAAGTTTAACAAGTCATCAGTTTGCTGGGGACCCCCTGGAACCCCCTCAAGGACCCCTGGTGGTCCCCGGACCCCACGTTGAGAACCACTGACACAGATTCATCTTACCTGAAAAATATAAGTTCCATTCACTTCCTTAATGAGCGTCAGTTGCATCTTTCAGCCACCAGATGGCGACCATGTGCTTCAGACTCCTTATGTGCCGCTTTATTGACACACACACACACACACACACACACACACACACACACAGGGAGAGAAAGAGGACGAGAGAGAGCATCTGAATGAAATTACAGCCGGCCTGAGTAACTTCCTGTGTGTGTGTGTGTGTGTGTGTGTGTGTGTTCCTGTGTGTGTGTGTGTGTGTGTGTGTGTGTGTGTGTGTGCGTCATAGCCACGCAGGGCTTAGCAGTTCAGCAGTATAGTCCTTAGAGAATAGTTTCATACTGGAAATATGATTTATCTGTCTGGGATGTAGCTCTGTGTGTGTGTGTGTGTGTGTGTGTGTGTGTGTGTGTGTGTGTGTGTGTGTGTGTGTGTGTGTGTGTGTGTGTTTTACTGTAACTTTAACCTAACATTATCACAAGTTGTTTTCTGGTGATCTTCCTGTAACATTTGGACCTCGCAAGTAGAGTTACAGCTGGCACACACACACACACACACGCACACACACAGCAAATACTTGAGTTGTGATGGGCACAGGGTCAGACAGAGGTTTGGGTGGGGTGTGCTGTGTGGTGGGTGGGTGGGGTGGGGGGGGTAAATTAGTGCGGTTGGCTAAATGAGATCAGCGTGTTGCTCAAGAGCACGCTGTCAGGCGGAGTCGGCGGCGGGTGAAGGGGGCGGAGCCTCGAGGGGCTGGAGGTGATTAAAACCAAACAGTTCCTACATCACAGCCTTCTGTCTGCTGAAGAGACGGAGCAAAGAAAGATATAAAACAAACGCTGTCTGCCTTAATTAAAGGGGAAGGAAGGAAGGTTTTTTTTTTACTTTTCCATCGCACAACATGACCGGAGTACGTCTGCAGGCGGCTGATTGGCTGTTGATCAGAACGATGACTCAGCCGCCCGTCCAGCCGCTCAGGTTTCTGCCTCCAAAGCTCACGTCCCGGTCTGTTCTGTTGGGGAACAAAAAGCCGTCCCTGAGTCAGACCTCAGGGGGCGGAGCCAGCAAACCACAGTGTATTCGGAGCACAAGTTAGCCAGCTGGCAAATTTGGCAAACCTGGCAAAGGAGGAACTCAAAATATAAATAAAAAACTAGAAATGCCAATGACTCATTTTTTCATCAGTCAGCAGCAAGGAGGTTCTATATTAACTGGAGGATGAACGGAAAAATGGCCGCCCATTCGTTTGAACGAAAGCGGCTCACCCAGCGCGTACGCCACATAAGAAGTTTTTTTATTTCCTGGTTTGCTTCCGTGTTGTGCGGCCCACGAGTACGGTGGCCCAGAGAGCTCAACACACTGAGAAAACACATGCAAATAGACAAAACACAAGCAAATTAAGAAAACATCTTCATCAATTTGACAACACATGCGCTGCAAATACACACAACGCAACCGAATACACACAACGCAACCGAATACACACAACGCAACCGAATAGACAAACGTGCTGCAAAGGCTAATTCATATGATCACGATGTTAAAATAAACCAAAAAAACGTACATTTTAGCTCATTTTCCAACACCACTGACCAGTAGCCGACTTCAGTAACTTCAAAAGTCACAAAGCGTTGAGCAACAAGCGTGTCCCAGCCGGGTGCATCACTTTTTTGTGTCCCCTGGAAACAGATCCGTTTCTGTATTTGGTTGTGTTGTCAAATTGATGAAGATGTTTTCTTAATTTGCTTGTGTTTTGTCAAGTGTGTTGAGCTCTCTGGGGGGGGGGGGGGGGGGGGGCTGAGAGCAGAGCAGAGAGAGAAGGAATCTCCTAAAGTTCATAATCATGATCAGGTCTTATCTGCACAGGCTCTTGGCTCGTACCCTGGGGTGACGTCACACACAAAAAAAAACAGCCTTTTATGTGAGTGATTTTTAAAAAAAAAATTGGCCTTCATGATTAAAAAATACATTATTCATAGAGTGTTTTAAAGGGTAACTTCGGTATTTTTCAACCTGGACCCTATTTTCCCAGACAGACAGAGAGACAGACAGACAGGCAGACAGAGAGACAGACAGACAGACAGACAGACAGAGAAACAGACAGACAGGCAGACAGACACACAGAGACACAGACAGGCAGAGAGACAGTCTGTCTGTCTGTCTGTCTCTCTGTCTGTCTGTCTCTCTGTCTGTCTGTCTGTCTCACACACACAACTTTTCAAGACAGTAGAAAACCAGACAGCAGTGAACCTGTGGGCCTCAGGGACAGTGAAGTCCTCATCTGGCCCGATCCGTAACAGACGCTGTATGTCTGCTTGTTTTGAGCTGGAACTATATAGTCTCTGTTGGACCAATCACAGTCCTCCTGAAAGCTGGACTGTGATTGGTCTCTGTTGGACCAATCACAGTCCTTCTGAAAGCTGGACGCAGCGGTGAGATGCATCATTTCCCCAAGTTTTGTCAAGATCAGATCAGCGGCGTCTTGAGATTTTGCGTGCGACACGAGTGATGTCATCCCTAAAACCTTCCAGTGTTCTCATTTCATCACCAAATCTGAAGTTGCTTACTGTTGTTTGGGGAAAAAAAACATGATTTGTTTTAACTTTGTGATATCGTTTGATAAGAGTGGGCGTCACTTTCTTCCCTGCCGGTCATTTCCCAAACTGGAGCCAGAACTCATTTCAACAGAAACAGACCAACTTACCAGCAGGACTGGGTAAACAAAATGAGATAAGATTAGAGGGAGTGTAATATTTCTACTGACCCGGCTCTCGTTTCTGTCCCTAACGTTTATCTGTCATCCATCATCATCCACTGGTTCACAGGAATATTTGATTTATCTGTTGTTAAGTTGTTGTCTGGATCGGCGTTACCAGGTCAGCCAATCAGACAGCTTCCCGGCAGCCGGTTTGTTCAGCAGCACAGAGTTCAGAGGAAAGTCATAGATAGATAAATAGACAGAGAACTTTATTTATCTCCAAAGGGAAATCACAGTGTTGCAGCAGCAATTCACATAAATGACGAAAAACACAATGAGGTAGGTAAAAAGTCAGAACACAGTATTACAAAATACATATATATACACACAAAATCTACACTACAACTACTATGTACTATACAACTACTATACTAGATACAAATAAATAGAATAAAAAGTAGAATTTTAACTGTAAGTCAAGATAATTGCTTTAGTCTGCTGGAAACTTCATCAAGTCTTTATGTAGAAATCATATCAATGCTTTATTCAGCAGGTTATAGTTAGTTTATTTTTATTTCTCTGTCATGCCAAACATCTGGAAAACACCATTTTACAAAACATACATCTTCCGGTGATACATATAAGAGCAAAAAATAAAATAAAATAAATTACCACTTCATAAAGTACTACTATATTCTTTCAAATAACATATTTGAAATGATAGGTTTCAAATGAACAATACACTGAAAAGAACTGCAAGAGAGTTTTTTTTTCTCATCTCCCAGACTTTCTCCAGGTAACTAGCTGATCTAAATGTTTCATAAGCAAACAGCCAACTCAATCTTTGTGCATCATCCATATTTACAAAATCAATATCTGTTTTTATCTTACTGAACAAAGTATTGTGCAGTTCCCAGTAAAAAGGCCAATAGAAAACAAAGTGAAAGTCATTTTCTATATCAGTCAAACACATTGAACAAATCCGCTTTTCTTCTTCCAGACTGACAAACCGTCCAGTTTAGATAGATACCAGATCTCAGCTGGGCACATAAGGCTGTTTGCTTTTTAGATAAATTATATACAACATAATTCTCAGTATCATATTCATATTTTATCATCCTAAATATATACGCAATTTCGGTTTAGTCCA
>NW_027284153.1:17500-30960 GCF_046629955.1 Centroberyx affinis | reverse complement strand
GTTTGGAGATACAAGGTTTTCACCTGACAGTGACTATATGAATTGGAGGTATTCATTCCAAAAAGCTGGACTTCATCTATACATCCTCAGAAATATCACTATTTTCTAAGCAAACGTCTTAAACTGACACCTAACTCCTGATGTGCTTTACTTTCATGTCAAGAATCATTTTGTATGATCAGATGTCTTATTTTTTTCACATGCTGGATTTCTCGTTTTGGAAAGAAACTCCTGCCTGGCATCATTTGAGCATCTCATCAGGAAGCAGTGTGAAGCACTGAGATCTCACTGGTTTCAGGAGCAGAAGCTCTTTATCCTGGAGCAGCAGTCAATCGCTCTGGCTCTCTCACTGTGTTCATATTAAACATCCAGACCAGACCGTCCAGCTGGCTGTCCGCGGCCCTGGGAGCGTCCAAGATGCAAGACGCTGACCAGGAACAAACCAAGAGTTCAATTCCATCAATTCTGGAAAAAGAAGAACAGTAACATTTGTAAAAATAGACAGAATCCAGTTTGTAAAAGTGTTGTCATGTTGCCAACCAAGGACTTAAATTACCTTCTATCCTTTACTGTAATATTCTTTCACTTTGTGCTTAAGATGTTTTCCATCCAACAGAACTTGGAGGCAAAATGATCCAAAAGTAATAATAATAAACTTGTAATAAATTTGTATAGCATCTTTCATACATAAAATACAACTCAAGCCGCTTCACAATTAAGCAATACATTAAAAACAAATAAAAAGAGAAGCAGGAATAGCAAAACAAGGGGTGCAGTAATAATAATAATCTTTGTATAGCACCTTTGATACATAAAATACAGCTCAAAGTGCTTCACAATTTAAGAAAAATTAAAAAAGATTAAATTAAAATAAAAAGAGAGACACTGTTAAAAGAAAAAATACAGATAAAATAAAAAAGTAATAATAAAACAAGGGGTGCAACTAGTGATAAAAGAGCAATAAAACCAGTAACAAAAAGGTTACCAGCTTATAATTTCAGCCAAGTTTAGGATTACAAAACAACTAGTTAGAGTTTCAAAGCAGTATTCAGTAAAATGCGACAGGTTACATTTTAAAAATAACCCTAATCCCAACCTTCGCTGTCATCATCATCACAGGCTCCAGGCTCCGTCCTGCTGCAGGCGCCGCTGGACGCCGCCCAAACAGAGAGAATGCTGACAACGACCAAATCTCCCCCGTCAAACACATTACAGTAATTAACTCTGCATTCAGAGGACTGGAAAAAAAAAAAAAGAAAAAAGTGGTGTATTAGCTCTCTGTTGTCGGGCTTGGATGGTCGGATGGAAACAAAGGGAAGAGGGGGAAGACATGGAAAGAAAACGACGAGGAGCTCTTTCTCTCTCTTCGGTCTTTCTTGCACCCAGACTTTGGGCAGTAGGTAGAAAATATATCACCCAGGACCAAAACTATAAACTCTCTTCTTTACAGCATTAATTTAAATAAATACACTACCAGTCAAAAGTTTGGACACACCACATTTTTCTTTATTTTTTACTATTTCCCACATTTTAGAATAATAGTAAAGACATCAAAACTATGAAATAACACACATGGAATAATGCACAAATCAAAACCATCTTATATTTTAGATTCTTTAAAGGAGCCGCCCTTTGCCTTGATGGAAAGGCAAAGGCTTTGGAAAGAAATTCATACAAAGGATCAACTTCACTATTTCTATTTGTCTCAGAAAAACATTTCAAGCATTTAAGCAGAAGCCTTTGGATCAAAATGGCTTTAAGAGAATGAAAAACATAGTACATTCAATCAGGTGAGTCCAAACTTTTGACTGGTAGTGTAAATTCATTAAGTTATTACATATTTAACTTTGAATTTACTTGAAAACACTGATTGATTCTTTCTATCCTGACTTCCATGGGACAAAAAAAAAAAAAGCGATTGAGAAGAAAGATAAATGAGGAAAGGGGAAAGAGGAACAAGACAAGAACAGTCTCTCCTCTGTTGCTCCCTCCAGTGTCGAACCAAACCTTTGGGACAAAGGGAAAAAAGAAAAACCCACACACTGAATCTGTCTGCTAATAAGTTTGACTTTATCAGCGTTTCAGCTCGGTGTGGGTGCTCATCAGACGGATGACGAAGCCCTGCTCCGGGTTCAAAGGTTGAACAAGCAAAGCGTACCAGGAGAAAGCCTCAGTGTTCGGGTGTTATTGTCCCTTTGTTCGGCACTGACTCATATTTGTAAAGCTTGTATCTAGTTGCATCACTGTCATAGCTAGAATTCCAGTGCTGAATGCTTTGGCTACCAACGCATGTGTGCCGCATGAAAAGTTTTCTTCAACTTAGAATACATATTTGCCTCATAGAACAAAATGACCATAATATTCCTGTGGGGGTAGACAGGGTTGTTGATCAATACCAGTGACTCAGTGATTTCTTGCCTGGGTCCAGACCTTTGAATCCGCCCACTCCACCGAGTTGACTGATTCTGGTCTGGCATCGTGACATGAAACAGCGGTTTCTCGGTTGAAAAATGATCGGTCCAATGAGCGCCGGGGGGGGGGGGGGGGGGGGGGCTAACGATTAGCCAATCAGCGGCCACGGGCGGGACTAACGCCGTTGTCAAGCTGTTTTCAAGCTGTACGCCGGATTGATTAAAAGTACCAATTATTTTGAAATCCGAAATACTTATATATATAATACTCTATACCTTCTGAACCGTCTCTGGTGTTGTCATGGCTACGCATCAGTGTCGACTTAAAATGACGTTAGATTCAGGCGGATACGTCGGTCTCTAGTGATTGGTTAGGGAAAATCGAATCCCCCTCCCCCAAGGAAATCGGTTAGAGTGGAGGCAATGTCAGACTGAAGATGGAAATGGAGTGTAACGAGTTGACAGTTCTGTCTGATATCAGGCAAAATGGTTTCATTACATTACAGTGACTCAATGTATACATTATATAATTTTATTTTCTTGGTGAGGTACTTTTTATAAGCCGACTTGGGTTTCAAACCTCTCCGGCACATTCTCTTTTGCTTTTTTCTTCTTTGTTTTGTATTGTCTTTTCTCTTTTTTTTTGTCTGTTATGTTTTTATGGTGCAAAAATAAGACCTAAAAGCCTAAAAACACCTGCTGCTGAGATGGATTTCAAAACTCTCTTTCTGGCCCGTACTTTGCATTTCAAAATCCCAATTTCAGTGTCAAACCAAAAAAACAAAAGACAAAGTAATATTATCGTCACAGACTTTTGCATTGTAATACCACTGCACACTACACAAGAGTTGGCATGGCAACTATAGGCTAGAAAGCATGCTTGGCCAATCTGATTGCTTTGCTTACTACCGGTTGCATAAATTTGTATTTGGGATGTGGTTACTTATTTTTTATGTAGGTACCAAACTTGGGGCAACCTGAAAACTGTTTGCCAAGACTAAATCTAAAATCTCACCACACAGTGTTACAGTAAGGAAAGAGGAAATCCACCATAAAACAGAATTCAAATAGGATCTTTCAATGATCTTGAAGAGTTCATTGCATATTTGTGAACATGAACAAGCCTTTCCCAAAACTAGAATCCATATTAGTTTTGTTTTTGTTTTGTTATTTATTTTATTTTTTTGCTTTGCTGTAGGTCCTGATTCAGAGGACAAAAAAGTATGAAGAGCATCATTCCAAAATCAGATCCTGCTCTGACTTATTGAATTAATTGAATTATACCAGGGAAAATAGTTAAGTTGAATCCTGCATTTCCAGTCACATTTTAGACGGTGAATGAGCTGTGTGTTTTAAAAAAAATATTGAGCAGTGCACATCAGGTAACAAAAAACTTTTCCCCCCCAAAATGAATCTATAGTGTTTTGGAATAGAAATCTTCATGTTTCTCTGTAGCCAGACATCTATAGGAAGTATGAGAGGGGGGAGAAGAGAAAGAGGAGAAAGGAAAGAAGATAAAAAAACAAAGAGTCTTTTTTTCTGTTGTTCCCTTTCGTCCCTCGAGACGCTCTCCAAGAGCCTCCAGACTAACTGTAGTCAGAAAAATACCAGGACCTGTAACCTTTCTCTCTCCCAGCTTCACTTTAAAATACAGCTTGTGTTGCCTGTGTTGCTGTGCCAAAGGTAAACAACAATTGGAGCCACTTGTCACAGCTGGAGACAATCTCAACTTTGTATGAGCGACTCTGCAACCATCACAGGAAAAAAAAAAGAAGCGGTATAGTTTGCTCTTCAGTGCAATCACAACAATCTTTTTTGTCCTGCTGCCGGAAACATGGAGAAATGTGATTCTAGGGATTTTTACGGTCAGAAAAACAGAACAGCAAGCTTGTGTCCGGTGATGCTGGACGACTCGAGAATAGCTTCTGAAATGTATGGGTGACATCTTGACTTTTATTGTGTGTATTCCCATTTGGAACAAGAAAAAGAGACTCTCGCTAGGAAGGAATATAGAGGCGAAAGGAAGAGGAAGGGAAGGAGATAAGAGAGTGCTCTCTCTGTCCAAATTTACTGTATAACCTCCACTCTTGTATACACACAGTCTCTTTAATTAATTTCACACGCAGAATAAAGAAAAAAGACTGCAGTAGGGATTGAATGGAAGGGAAAGAGATAAATGACTAGAACAGTGTTTGAGTGTGGATGGCCAGAAAAGGCCAGAGCCATTGCTTTACTCTCATCTGCCACTTCAATTCATTCAGCTTTACATAAAAAAAACAGTCTCTGTCTTTGTCTTCTGGACATAAAAAACACAACCAAGGCCAAATCAAATGCAGTACAGCCTCTCTCATTTACTTCACTCTAATTAATTTCACAGTCATAAAAAAGGAAAAAAAAAAGATCTCTTTATCTCTGTAGTCTGTAATTAGGAAGGAAGGAAGGAAGGAAGGAAGGAAAGAATCTATCTTTCTGTTGTTTTCAGAAAACAGACAAAAAACAACAAAGACTAAATCTATAACCTCTTTCATTTACCACTATACTTGAAAAAAAAGAAGAAAAAAATTGAGTACTTTGGGAAGGAATAAGGGAAGGAAAGAAGGAAGGATGGAGGGAAGGAAGGAGGGAAGGAAGGAAGGAAGGAAGGAAGGAAGGAAGGAAGGAAGGAATTAAGGAATCTGTCCTTCAGAAAACAACAGCCAAAAAACAACAAAGGCCAAATCTATAACCTCTTTAATTCTTCTCTTCTTTACCACTATACTTAAAAAATAGAAGAAAAATGTTGTACTTCGGGAAGGAATATAAGGGGAGGAAAGAAGGAGGGAGGGAAGGAAGGAAGGAAGGAAGGAAGGAAGGAAAAGGAAGGAAGGAAAAGGAAGGACAGGAGATAAGTGACTCTTCTGTCCTCGCTGCCATTTCCCAGAACCAGACTGGCAGACAGAAACAGAAAGCCAACCAAGAGCAAATCTATAACCTCTCTCATTAACAGCTTCACTTTAATTCATTCAGTTCACAGTCAGAAAAAAAGAAAGCGAGAGATGGATTTTTCTTTTTTTGCTTGGCGTCTTTTGGAAGGAAGAGGGAAGGAGATTGAATATGGGGAGAAGAAGAAGAAGAGAACAGGAAGAAGGGGAGAAAACTGAGAAACTAAAACCTAAAACTAAAACCTAAAAAGGTGAATGAGTCATTTTTTGTCTTTTTTTTATTTTTATTTTACTTTAACCCCCAGTTGTTCCAGTGGAGCTGCTCAGTGACAAACCATAAGGACTGTGGTTTTACTGGGAAGCTCCCAGATCTGCATGTGTACAACTATGTGGAGCAAAGCGGTGCTGAAAAAGTGCTCAGTCAATTCTAGATGGATAAATAAAGGTTATAAACTTTTTTAGATGAACCCTTCTTAATGGAGCTTTCAAATCTGATTGGGCTGATTAGATTGCTGGAGGAGGATTTTCACTTTGTGCCTCTCTGTCTTGACTTCAATGTGAAGGAAGAGGGGAGAAAACAAAAGCCGGGCAGAAACCCCACGCAGAAGGAGATAAATGAAGCTCAGTCTCCCCCTGTCTCCACCTCTCGACTTGGGCAGCGAAAATGCTGATTGAGGCCTGCCCCGCGCCTATCAATCAATCAATCAATCAACCACCCTCGGCCGGCCAATAGGGCTTCCCTGTCTCGGCCTGTTGCTCGGAGTGAAGTGGCGTGCTGGCACATTGCTCATTTTAATCTCTTTAAGTATTCGCCCCCCCCCCCACCACCACCACCACCACCACCACCACAGCAGCGTCAATGAGTCAGTCCGTCAAAGTGATCGATCCCGGCGCCGCCCCGGGACTCTCCGCCGGAGCCCCAAACTAACTTTCTCATCTGCCGGCTGAGAAACTGAAGCTGCCGGATCCCCACAATTCATCAGCCGCTTTCACTGTTTTCAGCAGACACATTGCTTTTGTCGAATAGAAAAAGAAACCGCGCGCTTGGACACCAGCCACAGAGTCTGGTGGAGCAGACGAATGCTGCTGGTGGTTTCCCCATCCTGGCTACTGCTGCCTGGCTGGCTGGCTCCGTGTTTTGGAGGATAGTTTTCCCCATTAAAGATGAACCAAACCCAGAGGGCAAAAATATGTTGTTTGCTCCGTGGTAATTATTGTTTGTGCTCCAAAGAGACGTTAAAGATGTGAAAGTAATGGCACAGGTCTGGCCTTCAGGGTATGAAAGAATACTGTTATTGTTGTAGGGTTTCTCTTCATGTTTGAAGCCAAAATAACTTTCTTCGTCTCTCTTGATAAATCTAACCCACACTCTGAAGTCTGAACTTCTCCAAATCGAACTGATATCAGTGAATTTCTGTGCCTTGAAACAGTGCTTCTCAACGTGGGGTCCGGGGACCACCAGGGGTCCTTGAGGGGGATCCAGGGGGTCCCAAGCAAATTGATGAAATGTTCATCTTCAGCATTATTTAATTTACAAGAAGTTAACACAATTAGAGGATGTAGAAGAATGACTGTTTTGTTCTCAGATTTGGGTTTGAGAGACAAAATCTCCTGAGGAAACCCATTTCGGCCGCTTGTATCCGCGATCTTGTCCTTTCGGTCATGACCCCATAGTTCATGACCATAGGTGAGGGTTGGGATGAAGATTGCCCGGTAGATCGAGAGATTTGCCTTCTGGCTCAGCAGTACTGCTCCCGCTCCGGCCCATCTCCCGCTCCGTGGTCCCCTCGCTTGAGAACAAGATCCCCGAGACACTTGAACTCCGTCACTTGGGGTAAGGACTCATTCCCGACTCGAAGTGGGCAATCCACCGGCTTCCTGCTGATGAGAACCATGGCCTCGGATTTAGAGGTGCTGATCCTCATCCCAGCTGCTTCACACTCGGCTGCAACCAATCAATCAATCAACCACACCCACAATACCAGAGGCAGTCTAACGAATTTTATTCCTATGAGATTTAAAACATGTTTTGGGAAAAATACATTTTTTAAATACAGCTACATGTCAATGGAACAAGCTGCCTATCTCCCTTAAGCTAACTCCGGTTGAGAGGTGTTTTAAATTAAATCTCAAGAAATGGCTGTTAAATAATTGGTAGATTCATAAATGTTTGCATGATTTACTGTTTGTTCTATTTGTTTTATTGTTTTGTTTCATTTGTTTTTCTGATTGTTTTATTTGTTTCACTGGTTGTTTTATTTTAGCAAAACGTCATTCTTGCTTGACACTTTCTTATTCAACCTGCCATCTTGTACTGTGAAAGAGGACCACAATGGAAATAAGCCCTCGGGCTTTTTTGTGTATTGTATATTTAAAAAATCTTATATGGGGACTGTTATCATGATCAGCCTATCACCTATGTTTTTCATTTTTTGTCTAATAAATCTATCTATCTATCTATCTATCTATCTATCAAACCGATCCAGTGAGTGTTGAAGGTCACAGACCGATGATGCCATCAGGACCAAAAAGCAGTGACGCAATCCTAAACCCACCAAACTGAAACCCCTCCCCTCCACGACTACGCCTTGAAATCCTGTCCATGAATGTCACAAACAGGATTGGTGACCGCCCCACTGGAAACAAGTCCGACTTACTACCGAGAATCCGGACACAACTCTCGCTTTGGGCGCACAGAGATTGGATTGGCCCTCAATAGTGACCCCCGCACCTCAAAACTCCCGCAGCACCTCCCACAATATATTTCGGGGGACCTTCTCCAAAACCACAAAGCACATTTTCGCTTTAAGTTACAAATGTGAAAACAGCTGCCTAATAGCATTAATTATGAAAAGTTGGAGGAGGTTTAGAGGAGAGTTGTTTCTCTCTCTCTCTCTCTCTCTCTCTCTCTCTCTCTCTCTCTCTCTCTCTCTCTCTCTCTCTCTATCTTTCACACTGTATAGCTCCCCTCCGCCGCTCTGTTTCTTCCCTCCTCCTCTTCGCTCCGCACTGAGAGAGATACTGTATATATGTGCAGCGCAGAAGTGAAGGCATTGTTTCCTGTTTGCTGGCAGGGTTTATTCATCTCTATAAAGGCCGGCCTCGCTGGGAGAGACTTGGCACTGGAACAGAGAGCGGACTTTTTTTTCCCAGCGGCCCGACTGTGTGAGATGCTGCTTGGAGGCTGTTATCTTCCTGACTTTGTTGTTATTGTTGTTTGGCATTTGGATGGACTTTCTACCCTCTGTCTCTCTCTCTCTCTCTGTCTTTTTCTGATTCTCTCTCTCTCTTTTTCTGCTTTTGTTTTTTCTGGTGCTGTTTCTGTTATTGCTGCTGTCGTGGTTGACGTTGCTGTTGCTGCTGCTGTTCGGTCACATGAAATATGCCAAAGTGAAATATGTCACATCCCACACTTCTTTTTCTTCAAAAAAAAAGAAAGATTCAGCTACTCTTAGTGAGCAATAAATGAAGAAACTACTTCATAAAAAACTATAAAAGCGATAGTATTTAAGCATAAAAAGGACTTGTATTGATTTTTGCCTATCTATCCAGTCAAGTGCAGTCAAATGTATTTATAGAGCACATTTAAAAAGAGCTGGAGCTGATCAAAGTGCTGCACAATGTCACAATATATTTTATAAATCACTCTGAACACAGAACATCAAGATAGTGCTGCCAGAAAAACAAAAATGAAAACACAAGGCGTTCATGTACAACCAGACAGATCAAGAAGTCTAAAAGCTATAGAGGATGTGAGTGAGCTTTGAGCTGAAAGAGTCAACACAGTCAACAGAGTTGTTGCAATCACATGCTATAATATAAATAATTTCTTAGAGTATAAATCATTTCTACTGTACATGGGGGACTTTACCCTCCATATAATGCCGCTTCTGCAGCTTCAGAAATAAGTGTTCTTGCATTTTATACAAATATTTTTGAAGATTGGGTGTGTGCATGTTGACAAAATTATTGATTGCCTGGAAGTGAAGTACAAGTTTAAGGCATTTGCATTGCCAAGTGAGTACCTCTGTTTTTTTTTACTAGGCTAGGGTTAGTCAGGCTACTACCATGATATTGTAAAATACTGATTTTTTTCAATATAATGATTGGATTTCAACCCAAAATTCCTAAATGATACAAAGCTATATGTGGAAACAGTGCTCAATGCCTGGAATTCAATTCATACTTTTTCAAAAACACAAATGATTCCATATAGGCTACAGGAAACATTTCCATATTTGCTATTGCAAAACTTGTCAATGTCCAGGTGTGTAGCAGCATGGAGTGTTTTTGGTCACGTGACGCTCCGGTGCAGTTGATTCATCCCGACGCCGCTGCGCGTTCATGTCACTCCTCTTTTCCTCCTTCGAGTAAAAAAAAAAAGGGGCAGTGTCATGTGAACGCGCACGTACTGTAGCTCGCTCCTCCCTCTTCCTTCTCTTCTTCTCTTCTCAGCATCAGCAGCATCAACAACGAAAAGCGCGCCCCCGCTCTTGTGTACCCGCGGGTACACGCACTTCTGCGCACTTCTGCACTCATATGTAAATCCTACGTCTGTATGTTTTTTTATATTTGATCGTGGGAGTTTTTAGTGACACATGTGCAAGTCCTTACTCATGTCTGTCCACACTGTGTTTGTTTTGCGCTCTTGATAATAGAGATACACATTTGTACATCCAACAGAGCACATTCATACATTTTCACATTTCCATCTGCTGCAACTTAATACATTTACATTATTCTATATGCTGTAAATTCATATATTTTCATATTTTCATTAATGTATAGCAATCTGTTATTGGTTGTAGGCTAATTATCGGGCGCGTTATGTTTTAGCTCCACGTTTATTTCTATCCTGGACATTACAGGGATATAGCCTATAGTAGAAGGTAAACCCACCTAACTCAGTTTCCCACCTTTTTATTTTCGGAACAGAGTTTATTTATCATCTTTTTTAGGCTGATATCTTTAGGTACATTATAGTAGACAACACAGTAATATCAAACTTAAGCAGGTTATATGAGGATATGGTCTTTGGTCAGGGGAAAAAGTAGACTAAATTAATATTTTCTTGAAAATATAATTCAGTTTCATTGACGTGTGGTTGTTTGCCTTATGATGATCACCAGCTGGAGGTCACAGTGTACTTTCCTTTTTTATTTATTACTGTATTATTCGTTATTTCCTTTTCTCGCTGCTGCAGCGACCCAATTTCCCCCACGGGGCTCATTTAGCTTTCATCTAATCTAATCTAATCTTGCTTCTCTCGCCTCTCACGTTTCTTTTTCTTTTTTTTTTTTACCCCCACACCGCTGCCGAGGCCGCGCAGCGCGCTCCCGTCATCACGTCAGGAGGCAGCCTACTGGCGATGAAGCTGATGAGGATGATGATGGCGGTGATGGAGGAGCAACGCTGAGTTCGCTCTCCTAGTTTTTCCTTTTCATTCATTCTTCTTTTTTATACCATACAAAAATACTAAATAAGAGCAAAAACCGCCGATTTGACCAAATAACATTTCTCCACCTCCCTCCCGTCTCCTGAGCCGAGACCGAGATGGGGAACGAAGCGAGCATGGAGGGCGGCGGGCAGCCCGGGGAACCGGGATCCGCCGGGATGATGGGGTCGGTGATGGCCGGAGGACCAGCATCTGGACCGGGGGCAGGACAGCATATCAAGCCGGTCAACGGAGCCGCTGCCGGGGGAGGGATGGGAGTCGGAGGCCCCGGGATGGGGATGAATAGGTAAGAGCGGCGGTGGTCGAGTTGTTTCGGGTGAAGGGGGCTGGGTGAAGTGTTGTTTTCGGTCAGTTTGATACCTATCGGAGGGTCGAATTATTTCCCGGTGTGTTGTAACATGGAAATGGTTGATGGATAAGTGGAGAGCAGTTGTCGTTTGCTTCTGATTTAACAAGGACAGGTGTAATAAAGTCTTACCCCTCACCCTTATATGTTACCCTAAGCAGAACATCCTTTTTAATGGTGTGTAAATAACAAGAGAGCAGCGCTATCCCGTCTGAATCTGCCTCTCAAATCCCTCTGGCTGCTGAAACTGAGAATGAGCGCTGTCCGCGGTGCTGAACCGCTGCGAGCTGCACCGCCGAGCCTGCACGGGAGATTTCTGCATGCCTCGGTTTCCCAAAATAGGTTTGACATTGCATACAGGATGCCTTACAACCCGCCTGCCCCTGTGCTACAGTATGTTTGTCATCACTGCTCCCCTACGGCTGCTGCTTTGCTCTCAGATGTGATTTTATCCCGCGATGTCATGTAATAGTATTTTCACCGTCAGCTGCATGGGGTTTTTTGCTTTGGCGTAGTGTAGTGTTGCATGGGACACGTCTTTCACTGCCGCCGAAAAATAAAACGACCGTGTTTTACACCGATCACTGCGTTTTTATCATCGTTTCAATGCTGCAGCGTGTAAAGCGTGTGGACTGTGAAATGTTTTTGGAGGAATTGTGGTTTATTTTGGAGCTGCGATGCGTTTGGATGCTCGAAGCGCCTTGGTGCTCTTGCTGGGCGCTTGTTTCCGCATGGGCGAGGGGAGGATGCTGTGTGTGTGTGTGTGTGTGTGTGTGTGTGTGTGTGTGTGTGTGTACGGTGCAAGGGGCTAGCCTGACTATGTAGGCGCGTGTGTGATGTGTAGTACTGGTACCGTCAGCTACGCCACGGTTTCCCGTTAATGACGTAGGAACAGCCGACCGACAGAGAGACAGACCGTAGAGCTGCACATTCAGGATGCAGCCTATAGTTTGCATTTCCATATACTGTAGCATGCCAAACGTACCAAACCATACTGTACCGTATCATACACTATACCATATCATACCAAACCGACTGTACCATACACCATAACATCCCATACCATACCATGTTGTACTGTTCTATACCATACCATGCTATACCATACCATAGCATAGCTTACTATATCAAATTAAGCCAAACCATATTGCACTGTACCATGCTATATCAAACACCATAAGCACCCCATTCCATACCATTGTCTTACCATACCATAGCATAACATACCATGCCTTATCAAACCATGCCATACCATACTACAGCATACCATACCATACCATACCATTCTATGTCAAACAATACTATAATATACTATACACTACATTATCCTATACTATACTATATTATACTATACTATACTATACTATACTATACTATACTATAGGCTACTATACTACACCACATTATGCTATATTATACTGTACACTATACTACACTATACTATACTATACTATAGGCTACTATACTACACTACATTATTCTATACTATACTGTACACTATACTACACTATACTATACTACATTATACTATACTATACTACATTATGCCATACTACATTGCACTATACTATACTATACTATACTATACTATACTATACTATGCTATACTGTGCTATACTATACTACCCTACACTATACACTATACTATACTATACTGCATTAAACTATACTATACTATACTGCATTATGCTATACTATACTACATTGTACTATACTATACTATACTATACTATACTACATTATGCTATACTATACTACATTGTACTATACTATACTATACTATGCTATACTATACTACATTATGCTATACTATACTACATTGTACTATACTATACTATACTATACTATACTATACTATACTATACTATACTACATTATACTATACTACACTACACTACACTACACTATACTTCACTCAGCTCCATCTGACAGAAGCCTTTCCTACATGTTGAAGTGTTCTCCTTCCATGCAGCGCCACCCCACACCTGCAGCACTGAGGCCTCCTGAAACACTTTAGCATTATAACGAGGCCCGGCTGATGTAGACCCGATCAGATGCTTGTCTGTCCTTGCCATTATCAAGGAATCCCAATTTACCACCTCATCCATAAAACACCTTTTGTGGAATAGGATAGACTACATGGACCTAATCAGTTTGACATTTCGTGGAAATAACAAGGGAGTAGGGCTAAGGCTGGCCTACACACACACACACACACACACACACACACACACACACACGGGCCTGTTAGCGGGTTATTTTTAGGACACATCCCGGGTTTTGATTCATGCCTCTGTAGGAGAGGAGAGCAGAGAGAGAGCGGGCCT
>NW_027284153.1:0-12500 GCF_046629955.1 Centroberyx affinis | reverse complement strand
TAACAACAAAACTGTCTTTAGCTTGATGACAAAGCGTTTTTGACATTATTCGATCTGTTTTGAAAGGCCTTTGGAGAGTCACATGACATAACAGTGAAATGTAAAATAGATGAATGTGAATGCAAAGCTGTGAATCCTCTGGCTGCCGGATCATTCCTTGTGCTTTCCGACAGCTTAAGCAAGAACAAAATTTTAATACTCTGTGCAGTTCCTCTTGGGGAGGATCTGTTACATGCAGACAGGAGTTGGATTTCCCCGGTGGCTACATTTTGTACAGTACCTAAAATAGCTTTTTATTTCATTCCATGGCTTTCTCTCACAATCACTAGGAAAAGTCTGTTTTTTTTTGTTTTTTTTATCATGATATACGCTACCAGGACACACATGATTGATGTTTCTCATTCTCTTAAAGCCATTTTGATCTGAAGGCTTCTGAAATTAGTTTCTTAGACAAATAGAAATAGTGAAGTTGATCCTATGTATGAATTTCTTTCCAAAGCCTTTGCCTTTCCATCAAGAATCTAAAATATAAGATAGTTTTGATTTGTTTAACACTTTTTTGGTTGCTGCATATGTGTGTTATTTCATAGTTTTGATGTCTTAACTATTATTCTAAAATGTGGAAAATAGTAAAAATTAAAGAAAAATGTGGTGACTGGCACTGTATTTAGTTACTAATCATAGTTTCTAACCAGAAGAGTGGCAGCTGAAATTTTTATCTTCATCTTTATCTTCTCCCCTGCTGTGTACTGGTGCCACTTAAAAGCGTGTGTGTGTGTGTGTGTGTGAGAGAGAGTGTGTGTGCTGATACACACTGATTGTCATCTAAGTAAGTAGAAGTCAGTAAAAAACAGGATTTGATGGCAGTTTCATCCAGGATCTTGACGGCCTACACTGCAGCGAACATCTAAAAAAAAAAAAACGTTGAGACAACCCATTTCGTCCCGCGCTCTTCTTCTTCTTCTTCTTCTTCTTCTTCGTCTCTCTCTAATATGATCCTGTCACCTTGAATTCTCCGTCTCTTCCATGCCTCAAATATTTCAAATGCCCTCGGGGCGGGGACGCGGACCGCAGGTTGGAAAACGCTGTCCCGGGATGAGGCTGTGAGTGTGAGACGGCGCTACTGGGAATCCAGGCCAGAACCGGCTTTTGTCCCCGAGTGGCTGAGCAGGTTCTTACTCACCGTCTTAATCACCTAAAGGTCCACACACACACACACTACGCCTTAGTCATCCCCAAAATGACTTCCGAGAGTGAACCTGTGTGTGTGTGTGTGTGTGTGAGCGAGAGAGAGAGAGGATGAGCAAAAGAGAGAGAGCAAGTGTGTGTGTGTGAGTGAGTGAGCTGGTGTGTGAGTTTGTGTGAAAGAAAGAGAGAGTTGTTTCTATTTTTGTGTGTTTGTGTGTGTGTCTGTGTGAGAGAGAGAGAGAGAGTATGAGTAAAAGAGAGAGAGAGAGCGAGTGTGTGTGTGTGGGGAGATCTGAGCTGGTGTGTGAGTTTGTGTGAAAGAAAGTGAAAGAGAGAGTTTTTCCTATTTTTGTGTGCTTGTGTGTGTCAAGGTGTGAGAGAGAGAGTATGAGCAAAAGAGAGAGAGAGTGTGTGTGTGTGTGTGAGAGAGAGAGAGAGAGCTGGTGTGTAAGTTTTTGTGGAAAAGAGACAGTTTTTTCCATTTTTGTGTGTTTGTGTGTGTGTCTGTGTGAGAGAGAGAGTGTGTATGAGCAAAAGAGAGAGAGCGAGTGTGTGTGTGTGTGGGGGGGGGGGGGAGAAGTGAGCTGGTGTATGAGTTTGTGTGAAAGAAAGTGAAAGAGAGAGTTTTTCCTATTTTTGTGTGCTTGTGTGTGTGTGTGTGTGTGTGTGTGTGTCAAGGTGTGAGAGAGAGAGAGTATGAGCAAAAGAGAGAGAGAGAGTTTGTGTGTGTGTGTGTGAGGAGAGGTGAGCTAACTGGTGTGTGAGTTTGTGTGAAAGAATGTGAAAGAGTTTTTCCTATTTTTGTGTGCTTGTGTGTGTGTGTGTGTCAAGGTGTGTGAGAGAGAGAGTATGAGCAAGAGAGAGAGAGAGAGAGAGAGAGTGTGTGTGTGTGTGTGTGTGTGTGTGTGTGAGGAGAGGTGAGCTAACTGGTGTGTGAGTTTGTGTGAAAGAAAGTGAAAGAGAGAGTTTTTCCTATTTTTGTGTGCTTGTGTGTGTGTGTGTGTCAAGGTGTGTGAGAGAGAGAGAGTATGAGCAAAAGAGAGAGAGAAAGAGAGAGAGTGTGTGTGTGTGTGTGTGTGTGTGAGGAGAGGTGAGCTAGCTGGTGTGTGAGTTTGTGTGAAAGAATGTGAAAGAGAGTTTTTCCTATTTTTGTGCGCTTGTGTGTGTGTGTGTGTGTCAAGGTGTGAGAGAGAGAGTATGAGCAAAAGAGAGAAAGAGAGAGCGTGTGTGTGTGTGTGTGTGTGTGTGTGTGTGTGAGTGTGAGGAGAGGTGAGCTAACTGGTGTGTGAGTTTGTGTGAAAGAAAGTGAAAGAGAGAGTTTTTCCTATTTTTGTGTGCTTGTGTGTGTGTGTGTGTCAAGGTGTGTGAGAGAGAGAGAGTATGAGCAAAAGAGAGAGAGAAAGAGAGAGAGTGTGTGTGTGTGTGTGTGTGTGTGTGTGTGTGTGTGTGTGTGTGAGGAGAGGTGAGCTAACTGGTGTGTGAGTTTGTGTGAAAGAAAGTGAAAGAGAGAGTTTTTCCTATTTTTGTGTGCTTGTGTGTGTGTGTCAAGGTGTGAGAGAGAGAGAGAGTATGAGCAAAAGAGAGAGAGTGTGAGTGTGTGTGTGTGTGTGTTAGTAAGCTGGTGTGTGAGTTTGTGTGAAAGAAAGAGAGAGTTTTTCCTGTGTGTGTGTGTGTGTGTGTGTGTGTGTGTGTGTGAGCAGCGACAGACAGAGGCTCTATATATATATTTGTATGCCCCGTTATCAGCGGGCCATGTTTGCAGGAGCCTCCAAATACTAAATGTGTTTGGGCGGCTGTGCTGGGAGATAAGATGGCAATAAGCACAATATCACAGCCCAAGACAGTATTAGTTTTCAGCAAATAGATGCTGTCGCTGTAGCTTATGAGTGACGCCCAGAAACAGATCGGGCAGAAACGATACGGGTGTCTGAGAGAGAGAGAGAGAGAGAGAGACGAGGGGGTGAGATCTACGGGATCACAGGAAAAGACACTGGTGGCGAATGGATTATCTGGGAGTTTCTTAAAAGCGTGAGCTGGAATACGTTCAGAATCAAAGCCGCCGCGAAGGGGCCAAGGGCAGAAAATGTGTAGGAATTCGTCCGGGTTGCACTGGTGGCTCACTGACAAGCTGCAGAGTTGCACAGTATATTAGGGACGGGACAATATGCTTACCTCACAATATGATTCGATACGCGATATGCAGGGGTTCACGATTCCATACAACTACCAGTGGTGGAAGAAGTATTCAGATATTTGACTTAAGTAAAAGTAGCAATGCCACAGTGTAAAAATACTTTGTTACAAGTAAAAGTCCCGCATTCAAAATCTTACTGAAGTCAAAGTACAAAAGTATTAGCATCAAAATATACTTAAAGTAGCAAAAGTAAAAGTAGTCATTATGCAGAATGGCCCATTTCAGAATCATATATATCATGTTATTGGACTATAATTATTGATGTATTAATGTGTTCATCAGCTGGTAAAGGTGGAGCTAATTTTAATTACTTTATATACTGCTGGGTAGCTTAACCTATAAAAATATATCATAATTTATTAGTTGATTTATAATTTGTATTAATAATCTAAATCTGCAAAGTAGCCTAACTAGTAGCTAAAGCTGTCAAATAAATGTAGTGGAGTAAAAAGTACAATATTTCCCTCTGAAATGTAGTGGAGTGGAAGTATAAAGTAGCATGAAATGGAAATACTCAAGTAAAGTAAAAGTACCTCTAAATTGTACTTAAGTACAGTACTTGAGTAAATGTATTTAGTTACTTTCCACCAGTGCCTGGGGATGGGGTTGCCATGTGAATAAAGTCCAAGTATGTGTCGTTCTTGGACTTTATTGAAACTTGACACAACCTTTGAACTTCTGCGAATGGAGAATCAAAGGTACTGATCGTTTCACTGTCCTGACACCATCAGGCAAACAACTGTCAAGTGAAACAGCTCTACTGAATTTGATTTTGAACTCTATTTGAGCCACAAACACGTGGAGTTCAACACCCAGCAGCATCAGACAAAGTTTCACCAGTTTTAAATCACGGGTGAAATCAAACCAATCACACAACCATTCATGTAATAATTAAGGTACAACATGACTTGTATGATGTAATATACTGTAAATTGACATTTTTAAAGACCCCATGAAATGGCATCTTTCCCTGATTTGATGTATTTTCTGTTGAAACAGGAAGTCGGGGGCGGGACATAATGCAGTGAGCGATAATTTAAAAGTCTAAACCCGTCATCCTCAAAGTCCGGACTCCGGTCCGGATCCGGACCAAACCACAACTGTCTCCGGACTCTGAGCAAATTATACTTTTCATATGTATTATTTGTATTATCTGCATGACATAGCCGCAACGCAATGAGTCAAAATTCTCCGCTTTCTCCACTGCAAGCAGCGCTCTGAATGTCCGACTGCTCCACTGTCTGTGTGAGGACGTCTACTCTGCTTTGGTTTGGTCCAATCACATTCAGCGTCCCGTCATCTCCATGACAGCGGTGAGTCGCGGACGCGACGTCATACTGTAGAGCCGCACTTTTTTTTTTCAAACTTTATTTTTACAAGAGACCGGTAGAATCAAGTTGACAGCGCAGCTAGTTTCATCAGCAGTTAGCTACTAGCCTAGTTTTCGAACGTGAATCAATCTAAAATGGCGTGTTCAAAGGTGGCCAGCCTACAGTGAGTCTGCATTCTCAACAGTGAACATGGTGAAGTACGAGTACCGCAGCCGACTCACCAATGAACACTTGCATCAGTGTCTCTGCCTGGCCATTACACCTTTTGTGCCAAAGTTCAAAGTCTTGGCAGCAGACCAAAGGTGCCACTTCTCTCATTAAGCAACAGTGTTTGACACAATGTACAATAGTTCTGGACTTATTTGGACTTTGATTCTTAGGATGGTTTGATTCACCTCTGGTGGCTGGGTGTGTGAACCGGTTTTGGGGGATGGGGATAATGGGGAAATGGTGATTTGTAGATTCTATTTAATTTTACATGTAATTTTATGTTTTATTTTATTTTATTTTATATATTTTATATAATTTAATTTTATATTATATTATATATATTTTATATTTAATTTTATATTATTAATTTAATAATTTAATTATAATTGGTTAAAAGCTTGACTGACCTTAATAAACGGACCTTTGTCTAATTAAAAATTTTCTTTGTGGACCTTTAAGATTTGTATTTGAGTACCCCTGGTCTAAACCAATGGAATATCAGTCAGGGAGAGAAAGGCAGTTTCATTAGATCAGAGGGGCGGGACTGTTCAAAAATGTGATGGTTTTATTGGTTGGAATCTTTATTTACACCTTCTAGTGCAGCATGAGGTCACCATTAATTAATTTCATGTGGACTTTAACATTCTTGCCTTTGTACCACCTGCCCAGGGACCGCAGATGAAATTTAGCTTTCTAGCTAATCCTGGGTCAGTTACTAACTGTCCATTGTAAATATATAAACGGAGGCTTCCTGGTTTTGGCTCTGTCCTCCCAGTGCTCAGCAGGGATTTGTAACAGACACCAGTCGACCAGCCTGACCTCATGTAGTGAGCAGAGAGCCTCGCCTGCCGGAGCCTCCTCTGCCAATAAGTGCAGGTTTCCAGCGGTGCCAAACAGGGTTATTCAGCCTTTACAATACGGTATCAGTCTGGTTTTCTAGCACAGGGTCAAACAGGGCTTTCTAGAGCTTACATACTGTTAATCTGGTTTCCACTGCAGGGCCAAACGGGGCTTTTCAGCGCTCACCGATTTGCTTTTCAGGGCTGACATGAAAATATGAATGTGGTTTCCAGTCAGGGTGAGAGTTTACTCATTAGCCTGTTTTCCACTGCCAGGGCCAAGGAGGTGCTATTCGGTGCTTACTCATTGGCTTTTTTTTTCTTCACAACAAGGACAACCAGTGCTATCCAGCGCTTACTGATGAGCCTTCCCTCTGCTTCAAGGCCAAAAAGGGCTTTTCAGAGCTTAATCATTATTCATGTTTCTTAATATCTCCTCCAAACCACATATCTGGGATTCATATCTCCTTTTGTTTTTATCAGTGATCATTTGTTTGCTGGGCTATCGGTTAAAATAGGCAAGTATTTATTCTACTGTCATGCTAAAAATATCTTGAGTCAGGCTTTGATCAGATACACCTTTGCCCCGCTGTGTTAAAGTGGCTACATTTACCTTTTACATTTTACATTTTTGGGCAATTAGCTGACTCTTTTATCCAGAGAAACTTACAAAGAGTACAGTAGGATAGGATAGGATAGGATAGGAGCAAATTAACAACCAAATGTAAGGAGTGGAAGGGTCAGATCCATAGTGTTAGTGCTTGGGAAAGACAAAACATGAAATAAGAGTTAATATCTCCTTTGGTTTCTTGTGTCTAAAGAAGGGTTTGGCTTGTAACAGAGGTGGTTTCCATGCTTAACGTATGCACAGTTTGTTTAAATGTAACAAGGACTGCAGTTGGTATATGTTACTGATGCTGCCATTGAAGAAATCCCACTTTTTTTTTTTACTGCATGCTTGGTGAACTACTGCTGCAATTTTTTTGCTCTATTCCCAAAGGAAACTGTTTTGGGAAAATCAGGTTTTACTCACATTTAACCACTCAGAAAGAGCAAGGAATGGACTGGTAACTAGATGTTTGAGAGACCTCAGAGATTTAAGTTTACAGTAAGCTAATTTGGTTCTGCAGGGACTAGAAGGAACATGGCTACCACTGTTTACAGTTATAATACAGGAAAAAGGCATGAAGGGGGGGGCTTCTATCATGCCTAAAAGCATCATTAGTGTTGGTTTTAATGGGGAGTTTTAGCATGACATGATCTAAGTGTCGTTTTAGAAGAATTTCCGTTCTGCCCGAAGGTATTTCAGAAGTATTGGTTGGTTTCAGCGGAGAGATCCAGTGATCTGACATGATCTGAACGCCGGTTGAGAGGTCCGCTCACCCTGCCAAGACAACGTTTCTGGGGGAAAATCTCTGGTGTTAACAAACTGATCGGCTCGGAGGCGAGTGCTGACCCGGCGCACCGAGAACATCTGCAGGGTCGGCAGCCAAACCACCCAGCTGCTCCGTCTCTGCCAGAAATCAACATGACAGGGAATATTAATAAGGCAGCGCTGGTCGGAGCTGACCCACAACACAATCCAGACAGTCCAGGTGCTCGTTTTCACTTGTTTACCGTGTGAGCCGCGGACATTTCACAGTTCAAAATGGCAGGCAGTGTTAACTAAAAATTAAAACGATGGATTCAGGAGGTTTAATCTGACATGGCAAACAGTGAATGACAAGGCCAACTCTGGAAATAATTGACCTAGAATGAGACACAGGACTCTCAGGTACAGACACTGCACTCCTTTAGAAAGCATGGCCTTATTCAGCAGCAGGGGAAACACTTGCACAGGAATAAAAGATAGAACCTTTTAAAACACTTCCTGGATGGTACTTTTATAGGCCCTGATTTACTAAAGCCTTTCATAGGTTCAAAAACTTTTAGCATGTCAAAACCACCAACATAACCCCTCATTGGTCAAGCATATTGTCTTGCACCTACCACCAAGTCTTTGAGGTGACTTTGAACATTGCAAAGGTGTTTGTACCCACCAAGGTTATTATAGTTTAGCATTTTTTCATTAGTTTTTATTTTTATTTCATTTTGACTTTTTGTTTTCAATTTCAGTTTAGTTTTAATTAGTATTTAAAGCGGGTTTGCTAGTTTAGTTTAGTTTTTATTTTTTGAAAATGCTTTTTTTTTTATTAGTTTCAGTGTTAATTTTAGTCTTTTTTTGTAATATGGGGTATTTGTCAGGAGCGAGATTCAAAAATTCAAAACACCAGGCTTATGTATGAAATAAATTGACAAAGACGAAAGCTAAAGAAATTTTCTCTATAATTTTAGTTTATTTTAGTTAGTTTTGTAAACACACAATACAGTTTCAGTTAGTTATCATTTTTTTTTGTAAAGCCTCGTTTTTATTTTTATTTCAGTTAACAAAAATGTTTTTTCACACCTAGTTTTCGTTATTTCGTTAGTTTTTTGTTAATGATAATAACCTTGGTACCCACTTAAGGTTTTAGTAAATCTGGGCCACAGAGTGTAGACCATGTGAAACTAATACTGGGTTCAGATCTCATCAGATTTACTGTAAATACGAGCTACCGTCTAGGGAAAAAGCTTTCATGTCAAGCTCCTTGGATGTTTTATTTTTTTGCGGACTCTGATTTCTCTGGATGATCGATAAAAGTGCCAAAACACTGCACCAAATCCACCAATGTTGGCAGGTCAAAGTATTGAAAAAAATCTAAATTAGCAGTTATATTCACACTAATACAATCAACTCTACTTACAACGAGACTTCATCCCATTCTTCTGCTTCTTCCAGTATGACATAAACCTGGTATAAAACTCAAGAAACTTAAAACTCAAAAGTCATTTCTGTTTGCGTTTGCTGTTAAGCCTGCACGCCAATTTGAATTCACACAATTTAGGACGGTATAGGCTTGTTCAACAACAAACAAATGATGGAAAGGCAGTAAATGGATGCCGGTCTCGTCTGTCTGTTGGAGGCTTTGTGGGTCACTGGGCCCGACATAATCTGAATTGGTTTCAGTGGAGAGTTTTAGTTTCACATCGTCCAAATGCTGTTTCAGAAGCTTTTCACCCTGCAGAGAAGACTTTCTGAGCAAAGCCCTGAACACACTGCTCTCTAAATAAAAGACTAAATGAATAAATGTAATGTTCCATTCAAAAATGAGATATTCAGCAGTTGAAATATTGACACGTATCCTTACAAAACGATAGCTGGCATGAAGGTTGTTTTTTTTTTAATTGCATTTTAGTGCTTTTTTGCTATCAGTGTTAAGAACTGACCTTAAAAGGAAGGATACCAAGACATTTGACTTGCAGATAAAGTTTTCTTTCAAAGAGTGATCAAAAATATTCTTAGGTTCAAGGCAACAAAACAGAGCTTTGGCAATATTTAGCAATCATATTTGACAATAAATGCGTTCTCAGTATGCTATCAGTAGCCTACTCAGAGCATTTTTATTTATTTATTTATTAATTTATTTGACAGGGACAGTGCACATTAAAAAATATGCCAGAATTAGCCAAGAAGGCTAGTTTTCATCCGTAGTCCCTGGGCAGGTAGTAGCATGAACCTACATCTCTGCCCACACACAAACATGTAGACATACAGAAACATTGGAAACAGACACAGTACAGATACACACCAGACTGAGGTGTGACCAGGTCAACTTTGCTCGAGTCCCAAGTCGGTCTCAAGTCTTGAGGCACAAGTCTCAAGTCAAGTCTCAAGTCCATGTCATCAAATCAAGAGTCCAATATCAATTTAATATCTTTAAGAAAACTAAATATCTAGGACTTTTCAATGCAATATGATTTTAATAGGATAAAAACATTACATTCAGTTTCAACTTCAATAAATTCAATCAAGACTTTAGAAACCTTTTCAAGTCACCAAAGTACAAGTTAAAGTCAAGTCCCACGTCACCAGAACCCAAGTCAAGTCAAGTCTCAAGTCTCCTCTTCATGCATCAAGTCAAGTCCCCGCCTCACACACTGATACACACACTGAGTGTGAACTGCCTTATTGGAGAAATTCATTAACATTGCTGAAAGTTAGCGCTGTCCTAATTCCACATAAGCGACATATCGGATTCAGGTAAATATATCACTTCTATTTATTCTTCACACAAAGGCTGCTAGCCAGCTCTTGAGACTTGAGATTATATTTCACGCTGAAACAAAGTATGATATTCAGTACTGCAAAATAATAGCTTTCTGTTTTTTTTTTCTTTTTCTAAATGCAGTTACAGTCCATATTTCCATTTGTCTGCCAGTCCGCTGATTATGCCTGTGGGTAAATGACATTACACACTCGCTGTTCTCTCACTCAGATGGGGATGAATTTCCTCTCTTCGTTCTATTTGTTTGTCAGAGAATATTATGCTGTGGTCTGCCATTTTTTTTTTTTTCCCACTGCGTTAGCGAAGGTCACACCGTGTTTTCTCATTATTTTGTCGCCACCTGACAGTAAATGTTACCTGTATTGATGTTCTAGCTGAATATGGTGTGTGTGTGTGTGTGTGTGTGTGTGTTAAGGCAGAGAAATACAGCCACAGCTCCACCTGGAACAAACTATGTGGACGCTGTGTTTGTGTGTGTGTGTGTGTCACAATAGCTGTTTCCTGCTGTATTGTGAGGCCTATATTGACGGATGGGTGTTTTTTCATAGTCAATAAGTTTCAACCTTTTCTATTTGTTTGTTATGGGGCATTAAACTGATTTACTGCTCTGTCCTTTATCCTTCACTGTGGTTTATTCAAAGAGGCTGGCAGTGTTTCTCGCCGGCAGGTCCGGAGGGGAAACTACACACTCCCAAAACGTGTCTCGTTCTCTTCACAAAGCCATGTTTTTATGTTCCTATAAGTAAACGAGTACATCCTGTAGACACATTTTGCAGAGTTACCACATTTTCTGCTGTTTTTATAGCCATTGCGGACCAATTTGAAATCTACTGTAATGCATCCAAGCGTTATTTTCTGTAATCATTTCTCAACCTTTTGCATATCAAGGAAGGACCCCACAATTTAGTCGACATTACTTTGGTACACAGACCCCTATTTGATGAGATTTTGTCTGTTGAAGCCAAATCTCAGAATATTTTCATTGTTAGATCGGATTTTGTCCAGAAGACTATCTGTATTGTAGGTAGAGTGATAACAGTGAAAACTATGATCAAAATAATCATTCTTATACATTCTCTAATTGTGTTAACTTCTTGTAAATAATACAGTTTATTTTTATAGCGCTTTTCTAAATACTCAGACGCTTTACATAATTAACAAGATGCACACAAAAAACCACATGAATGACAATATCAATGAAAAAGACAGAGGATAAAACATTTAATTAATTATGGCAAATAGCACTATCAAGAGATGCAAAGGCTAAGAAAATTCAAATTAAAAGACCAAGGGGCCGAATTAGAGATTAAAAGCAGTTTTAAAAAGGTGGGTTTTAAGAATTTTTTTTTTTTGAACGTGGAGAGTGAGGAAGAGTGAGTCTCTAATGTCCTGTGAAATAATGGTGAAGTTTAACAATTCATCGATTTGTGCTGTGGACCCCTTGGAACCCACTCAAGGACCCCCTGGTGGTCCCCGGACCCCACGTTGAGAACCACTGGTCTAAAAATCATCAAATTCAAATTCACACTTTGTTTACTTTTTAAAAAGTAAACAGTTTGAATCCTGTTTGTTCGCAGACGGAGCTGAGCAGCGTCAGTTTCCCCAGTCAAGACAGTTTCATTTGCAGCAGCTCTGTCTGCTGCTGTGTCGTTTGTCTCAGCGGGGGGTGGATGGGGGGGCAGGGTATGGGGGGGTGGGGGTGGGGGGGCTTGGCACGGCGTAAGACACTAAAATGGGATGTTTTCCTATCAGCATGAAATTAAGAAGAATTGGATTTTTGAATTTAGGTCACTTTGGTTGATGTTTTCAAAGGTCTGCATGCATTTTGTCTCTCGTTTCATTCAAGCATTTTTACTGTTACTGCTTTTATTCCACTGTTATGTTCACTCATCTGATTCTGCTAAACCCTAAACCAAACCCTACACCAGCAAAACTCACATTCAAATTCACTTGCATAGTTACTCAAATATTATAGACTACCAGTAATTTACTATATCACCTAAAGAGAGACAGAGAGAGAGTTAACATCTTTTATACTGTTTGGCATTGTTAATAAAGTTATTAAATTGGGTTGAATTGAGAGTTAGATGGAGAGAGAATAGCACAAATAGAAGAACAATGAGAGAATGAGAACAGCAACAAAGACAAAAACAGTAGAGGAAGACAGAGAAAGAAAGAAGCAAAAAGAAAGGATGAGAACAAGATGAAAGAGAGCGAGAGATATTAGTCGGAGAGAGAGGTCCTGGGAGAAGTCTGGTATATTGTCTGTCACACAAAGATGGATGGATGTAGGTTTTTGATTTGAAGCAGCCGGAGCAGGAGTCTCCTCTTGAACACAGTCTGTCCCTCCGTCTGTCTGTCTGTCTGTCTGTCTGTCCTCTGTCCCTCTATCTGTCTGTCCATCTGTCTGTCTGTCTGTCTGTCTGTCCCTCTGTCCTCTGTCTGTCTGTCTGTCTGTCCTCTGTCTGTCCCTCTGTCTGGACAGGCAGGGAGTGCTTCCTCCTTCATTTAATTATAAGACAGCAGACAAAGGAGCATTTTTTTTTTTTTACCTTCCTGGTGTCTTGTTGTGATAATTAGTGAGATAAGTGTG
>NW_027284152.1:0-39809 GCF_046629955.1 Centroberyx affinis | reverse complement strand
ACTACTCTTAATCCTGCCGCTTGGGAAACCAGCTGGCAGATTGACTGTGTGTGTGTGTGTGTGTGTGTGTGTGTGTGTGAGAGACGGAGAGAGAGGGTGGGTGGACTGTCATATTATTAGCATAAACAAACATGCTTGTCTCTCTTTTTATGCCATAGCTTTGAAAAGTTATGAAATCTTCCCATTTTACTTTCTCACCGTCTGTTTATAGCTGAGAGGAAAACAAATCAAGTTCATCATTCAATAATCCTCCGAAACACAGAGGATTCAGTTTGTACAAGTGTTATAATTTGTTGATTTTGTGGTAATTATGATGTCATAAGAGGAGGTGTCACACGTGTCAAATGGCTGGAACAAAACTTTGAATATTGTCGCTGTCGGGTGAAAACCACGCGACTCCAATTTTGGTGTTTTAATTTCAGTTGAAGGATCACATGCTGCTCTATGGGGTGAGAAAACTGTACAACTCCTAAATTTATGAAACCAATTAGATACGCATCAAACTAAAAACAAGTTTTCTTTCTTCAAGAACTGCCAGGGTCAAAGAGACAGAACAGATATTGCTGTCTCAGCAGATTCATCACGCCTGGTTTCCCCATTAATGCTTTTATTTTTCTTTTGGTTCAGCTTAATGTGAAAGGGAGAGAGATTTGTGCAATAAAAAAGCAATTTAAAAGTCATTTGTGAGTCACTTTAGTAGTAATTTTAATATTTTACCCGTAATAGATAAAGGCCGTCACAATTAAGATCTCAGTTAAATGATCTAATGGTTGAAAATGGGCCGCAGCCCATAATTCACTGCTATGCCGGCTACAGACTAGTTTTACATGACTTCTGATTGGTGGACCAACTACAGTCTAGTGTCCCATTACTTCTGATTGGTGGAGCTGACAATAGACTAGAGTTATCTTGCTTCTGATTGGTGGAGCCGAATACAGACTAGAGTTATCTTGTTTCTGATTGGTGGAACTGACTATAGACTAGAGTTATCTTGCTTCTGATTGGTGGAGCCAACTATAGAGTTATCTTGCTTCTGATTGGTGGAGCCCACTACAGACTAGAGTTATATTGCTTCTGATTGGTGGAACTGACTAGAGTTATCTTGCTTCTGATTGGTGGAACTGACTAGACTAGAGTTATCTTGCTTCTGATTGGTGGAGCCGACTACAGACTAGAGTTATCTTGCTTCTGATTGGTGGAGCTGACTACAGACTACAGTTATCTTGCTTCTGATTGGTGGAGCCCACTACAGACTAGAGTTACCTTGCTTCTGATTGGTGGAGCCCGCTACAGACTAGAGTTATCTTGCTTCTGATTGGTGGAGCCGGCTACAGACTAGAGTTATCTTGCTTCTGATTGGTGGAGCCGGCTACAGACTAGAGTTATCTTGCTTCTGATTGGTGGAACTAACTATAGATTAGTATTACATGACTTCTGATTGGTGGAACTGACTATAGACTAGAGTTATCTTGCTTCTGATTGGTGGAGCCGACTACAGACTAGTGTTATCTTGCTTCTGATTGCTGGAACTGTCTATAGACTAGTTTCACATGACTTCCGATTGGTGGAGCCGACTACAGACTAGAGTTATCTTACTTCTGATCGGTGGAACTGACTATAGACTAGTATTACATGACTTCTGATTGGTGGAGCCGACTACAGACTAGAGTTACCTTGCTTCTGACTGGTGGAGCCGACTACAGACTAGAGTTATCTTGCTTCTGATTGGTGGAGCTGACTACAGACTACAGTTATCTTGCTTCTGATTGGTGGAGCCCACTACAGACTAGAGTTACCTTGCTTCTGATTGGTGGAGCCCGCTACAGACTAGAGTTATCTTGCTTCTGATTGGTGGAGCCGGCTACAGACTAGAGTTATCTTGCTTCTGATTGGTGGAGCCGGCTACAGACTAGAGTTATCTTGCTTCTGATTGGTGGAACTAACTATAGATTAGTATTACATGACTTCTGATTGGTGGAACTGACTATAGACTAGAGTTATCTTGCTTCTGATTGGTGGAGCCGACTACAGACTAGTGTTATCTTGCTTCTGATTGCTGGAACTGTCTATAGACTAGTTTCACATGACTTCCGATTGGTGGAGCCGACTACAGACTAGAGTTATCTTACTTCTGATCGGTGGAACTGACTATAGACTAGTATTACATGACTTCTGATTGGTGGAGCCGACTACAGACTAGAGTTACCTTGCTTCTGACTGGTGGAACTGACTATAGACTAGTATTACATGACTTCTGATTGGTGGAGCCGACTACAGACTAGAGTTACCTTGCTTCTGATTGGTAGAGCCCACTACAGTCTAGAGTTATCTTGCTTCTGATTGGTAGAGCCGACTAAAAGCTCTTGACTCACACACCCAAACAAAAGCACAGACTTAGTAATGAGAACCTGGCTTCAGGCTGACTGTAGAAACCAACAATAGAAGCTCCATCTGTCTCTTATGTAAACCAGCGGCTGCAACATGGAGTTTCTCTAAAGAGACATGATGAACATAATAGAAGCTTCTCAGCATGTGGTGCAACACTTTAATCTTCTGACACACTGAGACAAGGAGGGGAGCTTCTGTGCGTGTGTGTGTGTGTGTGTGTGTGTGTGTATGTGTGTGTGTGTGTATGTGTATGTGTGTGTGTGTGGGCAGATCTTGAAAGGCTCCTTTATCTCATATAGCGGAGCATATATACATCACACAGTCGTTCCACTTCAAAGGGGATGTGATGTGCGCTCCTCTGTTCATCATGACGACAGCCTCTCTCTCTCTCTCTTTTTCTTGTCATTACCTTCGCTCCGCATAATCGCGTTATGTAATGCACAGAAATCATAAATTTACATTTGTCCCCGCTGTGCGCTACGCGTCCTCTGGCTGCCTCGCTTCCTCGCCTCCTCCCTCCTCTCCTTCCCTCTCGTTTCCTCCTCTCTTCTCCTCCTCCATCCTCTCGTTTCCTCCTCTCTTCTTCTCCACCCTCTTCTTCCCTCTCGTTTCCTCTCTCTCCTTCTCCTCTATCCTCTCCTTCTCTCTTGTTTCCTCTCTCTTCTCCTCCATCCTCTCCTTCTCTCTTGTTTCCTCCTCTCTTCTCCTCATCCTCTCCTTCCCTCTCCTTTCCTCTCTCGTTTCCTCCTCCCTCCTCTCCTTCCCTCTCATTTCCTTGTCTCCTCTCCTCCATCCTCGTTTCCTCCTCTCTTCTCCTCCACCCTCTCCTTCCCTCTTGTTTCCTCTCTCTTCTTCTCCTCCATCCTCTCCTTCCCTCTTGTTTCCTCCTCTCTTCTTCTCCGCCATCCTCTCCTTCCCTCTCGTTTCCTCCTCTCTTCTCCTCCACCATCCTTCCTTCCCTCTCGTTTCCTTGTTTCCTCTCTTCTCCTCCTCCCTCTTCTAGTTTCCTCCTCTCTTCTCCTCCTCATCCTCTCCTTCCCTTGTTTCCTCTCTTCTCCTCCTCCCTCCTCTCCTTCCCTGTCATTTCCTCCTCGTCCTCTCCTCCTCCATCCTCTCCTTCCCTCCTGTTTCCTCCTCTTTTCTCCTATATCCCCTCCTTCCCTCTTCCTCTCCTCCTTCCCTCTCATTTCCTTGTCTCTTCTCCTCCTCCATCTTCTCGTTTCCTCCTCTCTTCTTCTTCTCCACCCTCTTCTTCCCTCTAGTTTTCTCCTCCTTCTCTGCCATCCTCTCCTTCCCTCTCGTTTCCTTGTTTCCTCTCTTCTCCTCCTCCCTCCTCTAGTTTCCTCCTCTCTTCTCCTTCTCATCCTCTCCTTCCCTTGTTTCCTCTCTTCTCCTCCTCATCCTCTCCTTCCCTTGTTTCCTCTCTGCTCCACCTCCCTCCTCTCTTCTTCTCCTCCCTTCTCCTCCTCCATCCTCTCCTTCCCTCCTGTTTCCTCCTCTTTTGTCCTACATCCCCTCCTTCCCTCTCATTTCCTCGTCTCTTATCCTCCTCCATCCTCTCGTTTCCTCCTCTCTTCTTCTCCATCCTCTTCTTCCCTCTCGTTTCCTCTCTCTCCTTCTCCTCCATCCTCTCCTTCTCTCTTGTTTCCTCTCTCTTCTTCTCCTCCATCCTCTCCTTCTCTCTTGTTTCCTCCTCTCTTCTTCTCCTCATCCTCTCCTTCCCTCTCGTTTCCTCTCTCGTTTCCTCCTCCCTCCTCTCCTTCCCTCTCATTTCCTTGTCTCCTCTCCTCCTCCATCCTCTTGTTCCTCCTCTCTTCTTCTCCACCCTCTTCTTCCATCTCGTTTCCTCTCACTTCTTCTCCTCCATCCTCTCCTTCCCTCTCGTTTCCTTGTTTCCTCTCTTCTCCTCCTCCATCCTCTTGTTTCCTCCTTTCTTCTTCTCCTCATCCTCTCCTTCCCTCTCGTTTCCTCTCTCTTGTTTCCCTTCTCCCTCCTCTCCTTCCCTCTCATTTCCTTGTCTCTTCTCCTCCTCCATCCTCTTATTTCCTCCTCTCTTCTTCTCCACCCTCTTCTTCCATCTCATTTCCTCTCTCTTCTTCTCCTCCCTCCTCTCCTTCCCTGTCGTTTCCTCCTCATCCTCTCCTTCCCTCTCATTTCCTCTCTCTCATTTACTCCTCCATTCTCTCCTTCCCTCTCATTTCCTCGTCTCTTCTCCTCCTCCATCCTCTTGTTTCCTCCGCTCTTCTTCTCCACCCTCTTCTTCCCTCTCGTTTCCTCTCTCTCCTTCTCCTCCATCCTCTCCTTCCCTCTTGTTTCCTCCTCTCTTCTTCTCCGCCCTCCTCTCCTTCCCTCTCGTTTCCTTGTTTCCTCTCTTCTCCTCCTCTCTCCTCTAGTTTCCTCCATTCTCTCCTTCCCTCTCATTTCCTTGTCTGTTCTCCTCCTCCATCCTCTTGTTTCCTCCACTCTTCTCCTCCATCCTCTCCTTCCCTCTAGTTTCCTTGTTTCCTCTCTTCTCCTCCTCCATCCTCTTGTTTCCTCTCTCCTTCTCCTCCATCCTCTCCTTCCCTCTTGTTTCCTCCGCTCTTCTCCGCCCTCCTCTCCTTCCCTCTCGTTTCCTTGTTTCCTCTCTTCTCCTCCTCCATCCTCTTGTTTCCTCCTCTCTTCTTCTCCACCCTCTTCTTCCATCTTGTTTCCTTGTCTCTTCTCCTCCTCCATCCTCTCGTTTCCTCCTCTCTTCTTCTCCACCCTCTTCTTCCCTCTCGTTTCCTCCTCTCTTCTTCTCCTCCCTCCTCTCCTTCCCTCTAATTTCCTCGTCTCTTCTCCTCCTCCATCCTCTCGTTTCCTCGTCTCTTCTCCTCCTCATCCTCTCATTTCCTCGTCTCTTCTCCTCCTCCATCCTCTCATTTCCTTCTCTCTTCTCCTCCTCATCCTCTTTCCCTCGTTTCCTCTCTTCTCCTCCTCATCCTCTCCTTCCCTGTCATTTCCTACATTCTTCTCCTCCATCCTCTCCTTCCCTCTCGTTTCCTCCTCTCTTCTCCTCCTCCCTCCTCTCCTTCCCTCTCATTTCCTCCTCTCTTCTCCTCCTCTCCTTCCCTCTCGTTTCCTACACTCTTCTCCATCCTCTCTTCCCTCTCGTTTCCTCCTCTTTTCTCCTCCTCCATCCTCTCCTTCCCTCTCGTTTCCTACACTCTTCTCCTCCATCCTCTCCTTCCCTCTCGTTTCATCCTCTCTTCTCTTCCTCCCTCCTCTCCTTCCCTGTCGTTTCCTCCTCATCCTCTCTTTCCCTCTCGTTTCCTACACTCTTCTCCATCCTCTCTTTCCCTCTCGTTTCCTCCTCTCTTCTCCTCCTCCATCCTCTCCTTCCCTCCTGTTTCCTCCTCTTTTCTCCTACATCCCCTCCTTCCCTCTTTCCCCTTTTCCTCTCCTTCCCTCTCATTTCCTTGTCTCTTCTCGTCCTCCATCCTCTCGTTTCCTCCTCTCTTCTTCCCCGCCATCCTCTCCTTCCCTCTCGTTTCCTTGTTTCCTCTCTTCTCCTCCTCCCTCCTCTAGTTTCCTCCTCTCTTATCCTCGTCATCCTCTCCTTCTCTCGTTTCCTCTCTTCTCCTCCTCCCGCCTCTCCTTCCCTGTCGTTTCCTCCTCATCCCCTCCTTCCCTCTCGTTTCCTACAATCTCCTCCTCCCTCCTCTAGTTTTCTCCACCCTCTTCTCCTCCTCATCCTCTCCTTCCCTCTCGTTTCCTCCTCTCTTCTCCTCCTCCATCCTCTCCTTCCTTCCCTCCTGTTTCCTCCTCTCTTCTCCTACATCCCCTCCTTCCCTCTTCCTCTCCTCCTTCCCTCTCGTGTCCTCCTCTCCATCCTCTCCCCTCTCCTTTCATCTCCTCTCTCCTTTCTTCTAATGTAATCCTTATTTCACTTTTTCTCTTTTTTAATGTTATTTTCCTTTATGCGATGCTGTACATGTGCTCTGCAACTTTGCTTTGTGCCGCTTTCTTGGCCAGTTCTGCCCAGAAAATGAGATTTCGAACCACAAAGGGACTTCATCTGCTTCAGTAAAGGTTAAATAGAATAAAATAAATCCGCTCTACCTTCTACTGAATGCAAGAGGAACAAAGTCGACCAGAATCAAAGACCGACCGGCACAGACATCCTCGTCCTTAACCCTTTCCTAACCTAAACCTGATTCTAACCTTAAAGGAAAAAAAATCCCCCCCTTCAGATCCTCTTATGCTGTTAGATCTCATCACTCTAATGTTCAATGTATGAGTTATTTTGTGATGAAATTTGCTTTTTTGGTGAACCCACTTTCCCTCGACCTGCCTCGTCTACTTCTACTGCAGTTACTGACTTCCTACGTTTCCCAGAATGCCTCTGTGCTGTTGTCAGTCAAAGCTGGGTGTACGGGCTTATCAATAGCTTGAAATCATCCAGCTGTGTGTTACATGTCTCTATACGACCCTATGCAAATTGCAACCTGTCTCTCCCTGCTGCATTGCATGCTGGTCTCTCTCCTGCTCCTGTGGGTGGAGAAACTGGTCTCTCTTCCTCTTCTACGATGGATTTCTCCCTGTGTGATTGTTGAACGTCTCTCGGTGCCAAAATGGCGGCTCTAGAAAGAAGCCCTCGCTCTTTGATTCTGAGGGACTGACACCAAAAACCTGACGTTTACCGCTGAGGTTTTACATCCTGAAACATTTTCTCATATCAGACTCCACTGGAGCTGCTGGATTAACAACATTAAACATTAAACCCTTATCTAACCTAATCCTAACATTAATTTCCCAAATCCTAAACCTAAACTAACCTGTTGTCGAAGTGAGGATCGGCAAAAAACATCCTCGCTTCAAAAGGTCTAAAACTCAAACTGGTTTTCACAAGGATAGAAATACAAGAACGAACACACACACACACACACACACACACACACACACACACACACACACACACACACACATTAACTGCGGCTGTCTTTAGAAGAAGCTCCGGACTGCGTCTTTGATGTCGCGGACCCATCATTATGTCTCTCTTCCTTTTCTTTTTCATCCCCTCTCCCTTATTGCTACCGTTTTTCTTTTCCTCCATTTCCTCATTTAATTCATCCTCTTTTTTCCTTTCGCCTCTGGCGGCGAGTGTCATTTTTTTTCTCGTGGTGTTGGGGAGTGAGAGTGGCGCCAACTGAACCCGTCAGTATCATCATTGCGGTAAATTGAATGATGGAGTAACTTGGGAAAATGTTGTTGACATTGTTGTGCTTTCTGTTTAATTTTCGTTGCGAGGGAAAACTTCATTTACTCTGATTCTAATGTGTTGTGTTGTGTGTTGTGTGACTGATGTACACACACACACACACACACACACACAAATAAACAGGTAGACACACACACACACACAGTAGTTTATTTGACTGAGTTGCATAAGACATTTACATTTTCAATTACGTTTCATAATGAATCGGCAATCTGACAATACATCTCATTTCCTCTCGTTTCCTCTGATCACACTTCACACATGCACACACACACGCGCACACACACACACACACACGGACGTCCCTTTGGTGAATCACCCTGGACCCAGGAGGGAGAGAGAGAGAGAGAGAGAGAGAATGAAAAGAAGAAAGCAAAGGTGTGATGTGAGGAATGAAAACGGCCATGAAATGGTTTCAAATGTTGAAGCTTGTGTGTGTGTGTGTGTGTGTGTGTGTGTGTGTGTGTGTGAGGACCATATTGACCTCTGACTTACAAGGATTGTGTGTGTGTGTGTGTGTGTGTGTGTGTGTGTGTGTGTATACACCTACAACACCAATTAACAAAACCCTTGTAGTTCTACAGAAGGAAAGAATCCGTCACACATCTGAATGTCTGTCTGTGTCTCTTCTTCTCTCCTCTCTTCCTCACACGGTCACTCTTCTGTCTTTTCGATGCGATGTCTTTTATTCCCCCCCCGCTCGTGTCGGGACCCGTCCAGGTTGCCAGGTTGGAATCGTTTTCCGAATCGCGTTTTCCCCGCCGTTGTAATCCGCTGAGCCTGCCCACCCCCGTAAAACACCGACTCGGAAACATTCGCGCCTGCCAGGTCAAAAAAAAACAACAACATTGAAAAGACAAGTGTAACCGCGGCATCCGATTGAAAACACACACACACACACACACACACACACTATCTCTGTCTGTATACCACTCTACTACACACACACACACACATGGGTAATCCCTCTCACACATTTTAAAGCTCTCATGGGAATCTCACCGGGGTTTTTATTGGCTGCCGCAAGGACGCATCGACATGTCCCTAAAGTCACAATTATCACATGCACACACACACACACACACACACACACACACACACACACACACACACACACACACACACACAGCCTGTCATTGTAATGATCCCTAATGCTCATGACAGATGACATGCCGGATGCTCTCGGGTCACCAAACAGAAACGTATAAAAGACCTTTGGCTGGATTCCCACTGACAACCTGTCCCTGCTGCTGGACAATGCTAGGCTCTAAAATTTTGGACTACAATAAATTCTCGATTGAATGCTTTTTAGCTCATAAATACAACGTTTTTTTCTCCCAAAAATGAAATTGGGCCAGGAATTATGGATCAAACTGTCAGTCCATCCATCAAACGTTAAATCTCAGGTGATTTCTCAGTTAAAAGGCAAAATCTGTTAACTGACTCCTACACCATAAGTCTGATTGACACAAAACTTGTTACACTAATCCAATTTTTGATGAAGCTTGATGCATCTTGTTAGCCTGATATTCAGACCGAATGTCCATCTGGTTCCCACTCCATTATTCAGCCTGAGAGTTCCTCCTCCTGTTTCTGCAAAGACAATATGCTGGGTCGTGATTTCAACAAAACTCTTCTGCTGAAACGCCAGTGAACACTTCAGTCCCCCCCCCCCCTCCCCCGACAAAGGTGCTGATTGGCTCGATTGTTTCTCCGAAAGACAACAAGCTGCTGATGAGGGGAGGAGGAAACCCCAGACTCTCTGAACTGCTCGACAAAATCTGAAAAGGATTCAGGAATCTGGCACCGGGCTAGCATCTTGTTGCTGATTGGCCAAAAAGGTTCTGGGTTCACCCTTTGTTCTGTGATCGTAAACAACATGGGAAACACCATTGTTATTATTGGCTTATTCTTAAATGATATCATGATATTTTACCCGATAATGTTAGCTATGAAACACTGACAGTCTGGAATCTCCTAATAAACAGGCTGAATGTGATAAATTAATTCTTCATACATTCATACATCGTACCTCTGGACTATATCATGAGATTTATCCAATCTGCATTAATTATTTATTTATTTTTTTATATTTTATTTGCACTGCCACACTGTCTAGTTTTTATATTTATGTACAGTACCTTTCACATTTGTGTCTTATTTTAGTTTATTACCTTTTATTACCTTTTATTTTACTTTATCACCTTTATTACCTATTATTTTACTTTTAGAACCTGTCCTGTACCTGACTTCCTTGGCACTGTTTCGCCAATTGCTGCTGTGGCACCTGAATTTCCCCCAGGGGATCAATAAAGTCGAATCTTATCTTATCTTATCATATCTTATCTTATTAACCTTGATATCTTCTTCCATTTTCTCAGATTCCTCACAACTGGGGATTCGTTTAAGACCATTTCTCTACCAAGTTGTGTCCGATGAGACGAGGGCCATCTGGGACGTCCTGGCTGACCGTTACACGCCCATGCCGGCCCAGGTTTGGAGGAGCATCGGTACTTCCCGAATCGCCTGGCATCTACCGAAGGCAAGCATGTGGTTATCTAGTCGCTCCTAAGCTTTCTCAAACTGCAAGGACAACATTTTCCATTGTGCTCTTGGCTCTTGCGGACGCCAAGTTCCCGTTCCAGTCGGTGGAACTTGGCGGCTGTGCTGGTGGCAGCTTGTCCAGCTATACATTTGGCAAAGCCCTTCGAGCCCTTGGACCGTCCCAGAAGACTCTCTGCTGCCAGGAGCAGAGCGCCAGGTGGGCCCGCTTCCCCCGCCTTTCTGTGGGAGGTGAAGCCTTTTTTTCTCTATCGCAGGAATCGAAGGCGTCCCGTCCCCGGCTCCGTACGTTTCCCCAGAGAGACAAAACACATTCGTCCATCACCTCAGTAGAGTAAGACTGACTGTGGAGGCGTGTGTGGAGGCCACTTGTGTACCTTCGTGTCTTCCTGAGGGTCGCCAAGAAGCAGACTCGTAAGAAAAAGGAGAAGGAGTAGGAGATGACCTGCTAGTCATCTCCTTCTCCATTTTCTTAGGGTCTGCTGCTTTGGAGGAAGCTGTCAGAATGGGGACCAGGGTAAGAAATGACTTGGTCTGATTTTTAGGGGCATTTTGGTCCTTTTCGGGGGAGTTTTTATTGAACTATGAAGTAATACATTTGCAATGTATACTGGCAAATAAACACTCAATTTGTACCACTGAGATTTGCTTTAGCGTCTTTCCCACTGCTGGAAACTGGCGGTGGGCCTTAGAGAAGAGGACCATCACCATCTTCTGCACTCTCTCTCCCCAACCAGTCCATCTTCCACTCCTCGATTGTTGAGTGAGTTTTGTTTACCATATTGGTAGTTTTATGTTTTATGTCTTATGTCGTTGACCCAGAGGTTTGTGTGGGGTCGGCTTGTGCCAACATCTACTGCTGCTTCAGGCTGCGAACTTGTTTTTCAGATCGATATCTGCTCCATTGTTCTCATCCAGAATGCACTGAAAGAATCCCCCTGGTCTTAGGCTGCAATGACCTGGGGGAAAAAATGAAAACAAAACGAGAACAGGGTGAAATGTAAAAAAGCTGACTCCTAATTTCTCGGGGCATTTGTTGCCCTCTCATGAACTTTCAATGGTGTTTTTGCCCTGAGCCCACGCTACTTTCTGACCCTGATGAGGACGCAGCTCGCTAAGAGGCTGTTTGAGTCCGCCACACCTCACTTCTCAGCGGAGGGCGTTGTTTCCTCATGACACCTTGTGGTCTGGTCCAGGTTCTGGACAAACAGAGAGCCACAGAGAGCCACAAAGTCCCAATAAAACATTCTCAGAGCACCTTGTTTCCTAACTAAACCCCAAACCCAAATTTGCGGTGAAGCCTGACATCTAACAGGGAAAAGCAGGGCACTATTGCCATCTGCTATTGGCTGGTCTTTGGTGCCAGGTGATGTCACCACCTGTTGTACTACATTTGGGTTTGGGGTTTAGTTGCTCTTTAATGTGATGTATTTCCTGTTGAAACAGGATGTTTGGGGCGGGACATAACGCAGGGAGGGATCATTCAAAAGTGTAAACCAATGGGAGATCAGTTAGGGGGAGAAAGGCGGTTTTATTGGATGGGAGGAGCGGGATTGTTAAAAAAATCTGTGATGTTTCGTTGGTAGGAATTTCGTATGTCGCCTCCTGGTGCAGCATGATGTCACCACTAAAGATTCTCTTTACCAAGAAGTAAAAGTAATGCGATTTTGATATAAAAATACAATACAATAAAATGTTTGTAATTTTGTTTTCCCCATAAATTGTCAAATAGGTGTATGGTGTGATAGAATGAACCAAACAAGCAAAAAAAGTGGTTTTTCATTTCAGTGTGACTTCAATGCCCACTGACAATATCATGAAAGACCCCAACTCCATAGTCAGTTATATCACCTAAATAACAATTTCAGTGTTTTCTGATCACACCTCAAGTCTGCACAAGCACCAACTTGTATTTCATTATCCCTTCATATTGAAAATAAATTATCTGTACTATCATATCATATTAACTGGTTGCCATTCATTAAACTAAGTGATAATTACTTTTTTAAATGTATTAATAAAACAATTTTGATTTCCATTCCCTTGTCTTATAATTGTACCACAGATCCTCGACAGCAAGTCTTTGTGGGTGTGTTGGATTTCATCTGTGATTTCTTCTAACTGAACTGTCCCTTGTTTATGCCCATGTGGAGGAGTTTGTCCCTGGTCTTGTGTCTTTCCAAGGCTGTCAGTTCAGGTAGGGGGGAAGGCAACGATTACACGCTACAACTCTTTTACTGAACCTTTGTAATGGCCTCTCCATCTTCTTCCAAACGGTACGTTTTAATAAGATGTCAGCGGTTAAATCAAGTAAAGTACAGAGGGAGAAAGCATAAAAAAGACAGAGGATTTAATTATTTGAAGTAGAAGCACTGTTACAGCGTAAAAAAGGCACTTAAAGGGGAATACCAAGTAAAATATTTTTTCCTTGTGACTTTTAACATGCACAATTCTCTCCCAAAGCCAGACACCACAGAACAATCAATTGAACAAGATGTGAAATGTGGCAAAAAAAAAAATGTCCCCTTGCAGCTGCCGTAGCTTCATTCCAAAAGCATCCATCGTTTGAAAAAGGTGAGACAAAAACGTAAAAATATAAAAGAAAATGACGGTACTTTTTTGAAAGATAGCATGTCTTCTCGCCTTGGTTTGACAAGATGATGACACTTCTACACACTGGATCCTCTACAATTTTTTTACGGAAATTGACGGTTCAGCAGACAGGAGGCGGCACCCGTCATTCTACATTATGAAGGGGTTTTGCTCCACAAATAGAGAAGATGAGGCCGATGTGATATAACAGACGGCACAGCATCAAAAATAATGACGGTGCTTTAGCTCAGCAGGTCACTTAACGTTCCCCGGGTGACAAAACGCTCCCACTCCTCCATGCTTTACAGTATTCAGCGATGCACTTCAGGTAATGCTCTGTTTTCCCCTTAAAAACGATGTATAGATTTTGAAAATGAAACCCGGTATACTGTATTTTTTGGGTCAAGAAGCCCCATCCGTACATTTTCTAAATAACACAAACATTACATGACAGCATCATAGGCGCTAATGGTCCAATCAGTATGCAGGGATGCCGTCGCTCTGGCAGGAACGAGCAGGTGAAAGTCCATATGGAGTATGGAATATGATGAGTTTCATTGCAAAAAGATGTCAGCAGGAATGGGACACCTTCTCTTGCAGAATGATTACCGGTGTGAAAGTAAAGCACATTATGGGTTCCCGTTAAAGGGGAGGGGGTGGGGAGGGAGGAGGTGGAGGAAGAGGAAGGAGGAGGAGAAGAAAACGACGAAGGAGGAGGGGGGGCGGACAGAACTTAGCCAAAAGTTCTCTTTTACTTTAATATAAATGTCTTGAATTTCCATGATTAGATTATTCCGCAAGGTGCAGAGGTGTGACCAAGTCAACTTTGCTCGAGTCCCAAGTCAGTCTCAAGTCTTGAGGCACAAGTCAAGTCCAAGTCAAGTCCATGTCATTAATGTCAAGTCTCAAGTCTAAATGTAGAACAGCAAGTCAAGTCAGAACAAATCAAGAGTCCAGTATCAATTTAATATCTTAAAGAAAACTAAATATCTAGGACTTTTCAATGCAATATGGTTTTAATAGGATAAAAACTTGGTAAGAGCATCATGAGTTTGATTTCTAGAATCAGTTTCAACTTCAATAAATTCAATCATTCCATACAAATTCAGAAAACAGAATTTCAATTCAGTCGTCTGCTGGAACAAATCTCATCACTTTCAATCTGAGTCATTTACACAAACACAAGATCTCAAGTCAAGACTTTAGAAACCTTTTCAAGTCATCAGAGTACAAGTCAGAGTCAAGTCCCAAGTCACCAGAACCCAAGTCAAGTCAAGTCTCAAGTCACCAGAACCCAAGTCAAAGTCAAGTCTCAAGTCACCAGAACCCAAGTCAAGTCTCAAGTCACCAGAACCCAAGTCAAGTCTCAGTCACCAGAACCCAAGTCAAAGTCAAGTCTCAAGTCACCAGAACCCAAGTCAAAGTCAAGTCTCAAGTCACCAGAACCCAAGTCAAAGTCAAGTCTCAAGTCACCAGAACCCAAGTCAAGTCTCAGTCACCAGAACCCAAGTCAAAGTCAAGTCTCAAGTCACCAGAACCCAAGTCAAAGTCAAGTCTCAAGTCACCAGAACCCAAGTCAAGTCTCAGTCACCAGAACCCAAGTCAAAGTCAAGTCTGAAGTCACCAGAACCCAAGTCAAGTCAAGTCTCAAGTCACCAGAACCCAAGTCAAGTCTCAGTCACCAGAACCCAAGTCAAGTCTCAAGTCACCAGAACCCAAGTCAAGTCAAGTCTCAAGTCACCAGAACCCAAGTCAAGTCAAGTCTCAAGTCTTCTCTTCATGCATCAAGTCAAGTCTCAAGCGATTAAAACTGTGACTCGAGTCCAAGTCATGTGACTCGAGTCCCCAGCTCTCGATAGGGGAATATGATAACAATAAACTTTTCTAAAACACAGTTTATAAAGTGCTTAACAATGACAAGATAATAAAACAATAACACCACAAAACAAATAGATAAAATCACAACAATAAATAAGGCGTAAAATAAATAAAACGAAAAAAATCAAGATAAAACAAAACACAATAAAATAAACATCAAATTAGATAAAAAGAGGAATTTATGTTAGGACCAGTAGTTTTTGAGGATTGAATCATCTATGTTTTTAAAATGCAGACTGATCTATCTATCTATCTATCTATCTATCTATCTATCTATCTATCTATCTATCTATCTGTTAACCTCCTCATGTCCATTTGTAAACTGAATGAACCCAATTTTCTCTCCGTAATTGAAAACTCTGCTCTCTCTCTCTCTCTCTCTCTCTCTGCTCTATCCTATTTGTCTCTTCTTCTCCTCCTTTCCTCAGCTGTCCGCTCTCTTACTTCTAAATCACTGAACTCCTTCTCTTCTCCTCTCTCTGCCTCCTGACTGGTCATTTAACCCGTCACTCTCTCTTCCCTCATGACCGTCTCTTCCTCTTACCATCCTCCTCCTCATTATCTTTTTACTCTTTCCAGTCTGCTTCTTCTCTCCCTCCATCACTCACTCTCTCTCTCTCTCTCTCTCCTTCCTCTGTTTTTTTGTTACGGTGATTACCTCTTTTCCTTTTACTATCCTCTTCGTTGTCTCCTTTTCTTTCTTTCCTCTACTGCCAACCGTTTCTCTTTCAAATCCACTTCTTTCCTCCTTCTCTCTCTCCCTCTCTCTCTCTCCATCTCTCCCTCTCCTTCTCTCTCTCTCTCCATCTCTCTCTCTCCCCCTCCTTGCTCTCTCTCATGAGAAAAGTTCATTTTTATTTCAGAGCTTATTCCATTTCCCGGACCTCTTACCAAAGTGCTAATGGGGCCCGAATTTGTGTGAGTGTGTGTGTGTGTGTGAGTGTGCGTGTGTGTGTGTGTGTGTGTGTGTGGCTCACTATGCTTCCTATTCCATGCAATGTTCTCCTTCCCATTGAATAGAAACTGTATAGCTCTATTTGGCAGAGACAAACAGACGAGATACAATAATCACATTTACAAGACACAAGGACAACATAACAGAGCTTCCTATTATATTCCCATTTTATTGAATATTATTCCTGTTCATATTTACATAAAAAAGTGCAATTCATGGTGAAGAATGGACAGATTCAGGTGCGTTGAGTGGATCTCTAGAATACATTTTTTTTTTTTCATTTTGTGCTCTCTCTCTCTCTCTCTAGTTCTTCCCAGAGGGCAGCAGCTCATCAAATTCATTAAAAAGAGAATATTTCAAACAGTTGTCTCAGTGGTTTTCACAGATTTTGCCAATTAACTCCATTTTTGTGACACCGATTCCAAATGTTAAAAGTCGCAACGCTTTCAATGAGGTTTTTGTTCATCAGCTCTAAACTGTCTTTACTCACAGCAGTTTTTTTTTTTTTTTTTTTTTGTGTCTGTGTTAATTTAAGTCTGAAAGTGTTAAAACAAAGCCGCCCCTGTTCATAGAAGTCCAATCAACACTTCTTCAAAGCTCAAACGTTTGCTGTGAAATTAGGAGAGAGGGGAGGGAAAAGAGAAAAGGCAATTATGTTACAATCGTCCCTTTTTTTTTTGTGTTGCTCAGCATGGAGGCAGCTGCTCCAAAAACAGTCTGCAGTTGAGTAGAAGTATAGGGGAGACCGGGGATGGTTGTAACATTTCTGACATTTCTGTCTGTATCTCGGAGCTCTTTTAAGCCAGTGTGTTCAAAATGTGATACAAACTGGATACATGTGTCTGCTATTTAAATGGTGTAGCTGTTATCTCTGTAACACAAACAGAAAATGCATGGTTTAGTCTCAAACACAAGGAGTGAAATGTTACAATTCACCCCATAGTTGTAACATAGCCTGGGGTGAAATGTAACATTATGAAATAAGGATTATGACAAAAACTTAAGATATTGAAAGCTTTTTATTCAACACTTGAATGACTTTTTAACATAGTTGGTGTGTGTGTGTGTGTGTGTGTGTGTGTGAGCCAAGTATGTTAGTCTGTCAGTCTTTCTCTTCCAAGACCTGGGCATACTGAAATTCAAAGAAAACATATAAATACAAATAAAATTTTGCTTAGGGTAGGTTGCAACATTTTCTCACATGTTGTTACAACTAACCCAGACTCTTGTAGCCATGAACTAGCTTACCTTACAGCTAACAGCTAACACATTAGCACTAACAACTTGAAAGATATCTACATAGACACATAATAAACGTGATTTATGTTTGATGAATTTAACTACAAAGCAGGCAATGCTATCACAAAAGTAAATTAAGTAAAAAAAAAACTTTCTTACCTCAAAATTTGTTTTTTCCTTAAACTTAAGAATAAGGACTAAACTGAGCATGTGCAGAGTGAATCAGGTGATTCGTAGCTTGTTCCTGATTGGAGAAATTGAAAGTGTTACAACTATCCCGGGTTACAACCATCCCCGGTCTCCCCTACTGTTACTGTAATGATATTTTATTTCAGTAGAAGTAAGTACTGGTGTAAAAATCTACATCAGTAAAAGTAAAAAGTGTGTGATTTAAAATGTCCTCAGAGTAAAAGTTCCTGAGTTCCTCTGTATCTGATCTTTTCCATGTGATTCTAAAAGGAGAGAGGACAGAGTTCAGAATGGATTATTTTCACTGGAAACATTAGAAACAACAAAATAAAGTGCAGAAACAAAGTAAAGTCAGATTCCTCTTCTCACTGTGAATGGATCCACAGTTTGTCAGTTTACGTTGATCCAGTTTCTGTCGCAGATGGAGAGACACAGGATCTGTTCTGTGATGGATGGGATTTAAAACGGACTGGAGGACAATACTGCAGTGAAAAAGTACTGACTTAAAAAAGTACAAGTACACCAAAAAGCTACTCAATTACAGTAACAAGTAAATGTAATGAGGTACTTCCACCCTTTTAGAGATCATCCTATCATAGAGATCATAGAGAACATCCTCCAACATTTTCATATTAATAACGTCCATTTTGCTCCTCTCTCTCTCCATGCTCTAACACAACAGTGATTCAACCTGTATCCAGGTTTTTGCTAAAGTTTTTCTTATTCCACCATGACCAAAGCCTTTCCCTAACCATAACCAAGTCGTTTTAGTTGCCTAAACTGAACCGTTAGCCGACCTTTAGCTGAACATGTCCAGTTCAATTTGTGTTTTTGTCACAGAATCATCCAATTAAATAATTTGCACACATGAAATCTGTGTTTCAGGGTTTGTGCTCATTTCATGACTTTTTATGAGATCCTGTTGTTGAAGACGAAGAAGACATGAGAGGCACAGATAAAAAATAAAATAATAAAAGGATTACAAAAATGCATTTCCTTTATTTGTCTGTATAGCCTACAATAGTTGGTAGTCACAGTAGTTAACTAAACCAAACTAAAAGTGACAAAAAGTGGTCTAAAACACTATGCAAATTAGAATTTAATTGAACATTAAGCTACAAAACATAGTTACTTGTTAGTAGTACTACAGTACTAATAGTTTAATGACATGTAAACTGCTCCCCAACATCTTTCCTGATGCTCCCTTCTTCATACTATCAAACAAAAGTAGATGTGAATTAAAATAACAATAAAATGCAATTAATATCCAGGAAAATGAAGAAATAAAGATTCAGTTCACTAATTCATCTGCTCCTTGTTCCTATTTTCCTCTTCCGTTTCCTCCTGCTTCTCCTCTTCCTCACATAGCCTACTTCTCCATCTCCTCCTCTTCCTCCTCCTCCTCCAAAAAAAAAAAAAAAAAAAAACAGAAGAAGAAGAAGAAGAAGAACTGGGTAGTTAGCATGTGCAGCGATGGCCGGACGGACACGAACGTGACTTCCAGGCAGCTTGTCGTTATTAGCTGATTCCTCTGAGACGGCTCCTGATTGGCCGGATTGGAGATCTCCCGCCTCCCGCTGACATGCCTCCGCAGCCACATGCAACATGGCCGCCACCGAGACCCGCTGTGGCAACAAAACCCCCCCGGTGTAGAGAGATTGCGGTAAGAGGCTTTAGGAGTTATAATTGCTGTTCCAAGTGCATGAAACGGCAAATGAATGCTAATAAGTGTAATTATCACAGTGTTTGTGTGCGTGCTGCCTTCTCATGTGAGGGGCTTGTGTAGCAATATTATGATAATTTACTTAAGAGCACAGATACTTATTCACACTTGCTCTCTTCTACACACACACACACACACACTCATGCACACACACACACACACACACACACACAAACTCTTTCAGGTGCAGCTAACTTGTTTTGCTCATTAAGATTCCACACCATTGGGCATTATGGCACTTCATTATAATTGTGTGTGTGTGTGTGTGTGTGTGTGTGTGTGTGTGTGCACGTGAGTGTGTGCGTGCACGTGAGTGAGTGTGTGTGGTCATGGTACTTAGCAGTAAGTGTAGGATGGGATTATGTGCCTGCGGATAATTGGTCAATTATTGACGGAGCTTATAAAGATGACAGACAGCAGCTGTACTGTCCTCTCCTTTCTTTTTCATCTCTCCTTCCCGTCATCCTTCTCTCTCTCTCTCTTCTTCTTCTTCTCTTTATTCCTCTTATCTCAGCCTATATTACCTTTTCATCCATCTGTTATGAGTGTCTTTTGTCTCTCTCTCTCTTTGTCTTTCTCTTCCTATCTCCATCTCTCTCCCTGTATTTCTATATATTTTCATCTGTCTTTCTTTCTCCATCTCTATCTCTCTTTCTACCCTCCTACCTCTCTTCCACTGTCTTGCTCATCTCTCTCACTTTCTTTTTCTATCTATCTCTCTATATATTTAGTTCTCCCTCATTATGTCACCACTCAATTTTACCCTTCTGTCCACCTCCGTCTTCTCATTTGTCATTTTAATTAACCCTCCATTTTATCACTCCACCTCTCCTTACCTCCTCCCACTCCTTTCTTCCACTTCTCCAACTTTTTCTTCTCATTACCTTTTTCACCTTATCCCCTCTCTCTCTCTCTCTCTGTCCTCCCACTCTTCTACCTCCACCTCCTCTTTCTTTCTTTCTCCATTTTCTCTTGACTTTGTGCTTCACCTGCTTTCCCATATTCACATCTATCTATCTATCTATCTATCTATCTATCTATCTATCTATCTATCTATCTATCTATCTATCTATCTATCTATCTATCGTCTGTCTGTCTCTGTCTCTGTCTGTCTGTCTGTTTATCCCTCCATCCCTCCCCGCAGCAAGCCATCTGTCTCCTTCAATTTCAATCCAATGTCAATTCACAAGAATGCACATTGTCTTATGGAGGCTTCTGCAGTGGCGTCACAAATCTCCATAGCAACCACATCTGGCTCCATCATGGAGGTCCAATGGAGAACTGGCAGAGTGTAAATAATAGCCAAATTTATCACAACCAGGCTAGAAATGAAGGAGATGCCTGAAAAAAAGCTTGTTGTGGTGCGGCTGTAGATCCATTCAGGAACGTTCTAAACAGAGGCGGGGACTGGAGTCACATGACTTGGACTCGAGTCACAGGGTGCATCCCAAGTCTCTTATTTGATATTTCCTCGCTCCTCGCTCCTCGCTTGAACCAGGAAGTCGTTCTCGTCCGCCATATTGAAGGCCGTCCCAAAGCTCTTATCTCTGCTCCGAGGAGCGAGGACCGAGGAGTGAGGAGGGATCTCTGAGGAGCTCTGAGCGAGGAGACACGAGAGCAGCCTTCCCGGAAGACTTTCAGCTGAACGCCATGACGTTAATTACACCTCCCCTTCATATATAAGCTCATCTACACCTGACAAATTTGAACGAGATGGCGGAGAAACAGTACAAGTGTTAAGTGGCCGTTATTTTATGCTTTTTGATATATAACGTTAATGCCGGAACATGGGGAACCCGATTTACGTTCATGTCATCCACGACCCGTTTTGTTATGTCATAAATCTCACTAACAGCACCTGTGTGTAATGTCTGTTGTGCAGCATTGCGTTATTTATCGGACCTGTGTTAGAAAATGTTACGTTACGACGGTAACAAAGTTACAAAGTTACAAGCATTCACGTGGCTGCCACACTAGCTGCTCATTTCAAGAATCAAACTGATATAAACCATACATTTGCCTATCATTAATTGTTCTGCATGTTATGTGAGTGAAATATCATGGCTTGTAGGTTGCCTTTTACTGACAGGTCTGAAATATGTCTCATTTAACAGGGACAGAAGAAGACACTGCCCAATTAATTAAATACCGGTCCGAAAAATGACCACCTCTTCACGGGGAAGAGGCATACAGCCAAGAAGGCCTGGGGGTGAGTTCACTGTTTTATGTCTGGTTTCTCAATGCTATTTTGCTCACAAGCACCTGCACTGTGTGATAATCAATGCGACGTCGCGCTATCACCACTGTCCACGTGCATACTAAATATAGTGTTCGCTGTAATTATCATGCATCTCGCTTATTGTGGTCACACTCAGGCTCTTGCCCTCACTTTGCACGTGAGACTCTCATGTGTGAATAAACCCTGCTAATAACATATGGACTTTGAATAATAAAGTTCCACAGTTGAATATGTTCTGACATTGTCACTTCACTGTAAAGTTAACAAGAGATACCCTTTTACTAATATGTAACATAACTATCTTGTGTCTGGGATCATACCAGGGATGCAATAAGTTGACATGTTTTGTCCTCCACAGGGAAATCATAAGGATGATGAACGTGGAGGGTCAACTAACATCCGCACAAGTGTCCAAAAAAATGGGACAACTTAAAGAGGAAATATAAGGTGAGATTTTGCATTTATTAAGAGCTCAGTTCACTTCCATATAAAGCATTTGTGATTTGTTGTTGTTTAACATAATGCATCACATTCTAGTGGTTTCAGTGTGTCCACATCTCACTAATAAATCTCTTGTTTGATATCTTCCAGGAGCTGAAAAATCCACCGACTGGGACGGGGACAGACGGGGGGGGGGGGGGGAGTCCACGGCAGCCACTTGGCCATGGTTTTCCCGTATGCACGAGGCCATCGGGAGGCGGCCCTCGATTGAGCCCCCAGTCTTGATGGATTCCTGTGACCCTGTGGCTGACGTGGCCTCCAGTGCTAGTGGCTCACCAGCACAACCTGGAGCTGGAGCTACGTGTGGCCAGGCATGCGAGGAGGAAGAGGACTCTGCCCAGCCTGGCACAAGTAGCGGTAGCGGCACCACCACACAGGCGGGTGAGCCGTCCACCTCTACCTGTCCGCCACCCCCCAAGAGACAACGTGCCTCCAGGGGGGCTTTAATGGCCTTCCTGAAAGAGGAAGCAGAAAAGGAGGACGAACGGTTCCATGCATTGCAAGCGAACACGAAACGATATTTGGATTTGTTCGAAGAATTGGTTAGGAAACAATAACTTATTGTTTCCTAACCAATTCTTCGAACAAATCCAAATCGTTCCTATATCTTATCATTTAAGTGTTCCATCACATGCGTCAGACAGTTGGTAAACTAAATTTGAGTTGTGGAAAACATTATTTATGCATTTTGTTAGTCATACCTCTGACAGTAAGAAAACTGAATGTTGAAGTTGTGGAAAACATTTATTTATGCATTTCATGTTACAGTCATACGTCAGACAGTTAAATAAATGTTGAAGTTGTGGAAAACAGTCTTGAATCCGTGTTCTTAAAATTCTGGGTCTAACAATATTCTTAGGCACATAATTAACAAAGGTCTCTTCTCACAAATTCCTTTCCCAGAGTAATGTTCAAAGGACAGGAGTGTGGCACAGCTCAAACTTAAGACAACTTAGGAATATACATAACTAAAACAAAAAGGGCTTCAAGGCACATGGCTTATCATACAGTGTGGTGGCCCATGTCCCAGGCTTTCATGTCCCCAAGGTCTACAGATAATCGTGTTCCTGCAGCTCCACAGGGTGCACACGTGGAGCAGAGAGCAGCCCTGCCAGACGGTCTCGCTGGCCATGTCCGCTTTGTTCCCCCCCTCACTGGACGCGGTGGAACCACACCAATGTCCCCGGCATCCTCGACGGGCTCAAGGATGTCCCCCGCTGTGAGGCAGATGTTGTGCAGCACTGCACAGGCGGTGATGACTGAGGGGACGAAGGTGTGGTCGACCTCCAGAGCCCTGAAGAACAGCGATCTCCAATGCGTCTTCAACATGCCAAAGGGCCTTAGCATGATGCTGGTTGAAGCGGCTCTGCACCCTCCCTTGCAGTGGTTCTCTATATGGGGTGATGATGGCCACAGGTCTTTCAATGCAGGGGTAGCCACCATCACCCACAATACAGTATCCTGCAGAGAGTGGGAAACCACTAATTGATATATGTGCAGTTATTGATGGATATTGATGTATTAAGAAGTTACTTTAGTCTCACTTGAGGGAGGATACAGAGCCTCTTTGTAGATCCTGCTGTTCTTCAGGACTCTGGTGTCATGGACGGAGCCAGGATACCCCACAAAGGTGTTGATGAAGAGGCCCTTCCCATCACATACTGCCTGCAGTTGCATGGATGGGAAGAGCTTTCTGTTGAGGTAATCCTGGCCTTCGGGTCCTGGGGGGGGTCTTGATGCGGACATGGCAGCCATCGATGGCACCCACACACCTGGAGAACACTGGACTGTTGGCCAGTCGTGCAAATGCTTGGCCAACCTCATCCAGTGCTCCAGCGGTGGGCGGTCTGATGACCTCCTGGCGAAGGGCTGCAATTTTCTCCACTCCAGTGTGCACCAGTCTGCAGACTGTAGACTTGGGGACATGAAAGGCCCGGGACACCACACTGTATGAAAAGCCGTGTGCTACCCAGTAGATGGTGATCAATAAATGCACCTGATGTGACCAGCCTTGTGTGCATTTTGATGGCAGAATTCTCATTAAGGCCTCCATGGACTGTCGCCCCAGCCTGTAGTCAGCCATGAGGTCCTTCTGACCATCAAAGTACACAGCAAGGACTGGCACATGGGGATTGAGAGGTGCATATATCGGTGCAGTTTCCCACTCCATGTACAAAATAAAGGAAACTGTGTTACTTCCCACACTTCTTTTCTTCATGGAATAACAACATTTCTCTGAACCAACTGGACCATAAAATGTGTTTGACACAGACAACATATTCAGAGGCTATGATGTGTGCTTTCTTTCGTCTACCTGGCTAAGATATATTCCACCTTTTTGTGTCTAGGCTTGTGCATGCACTCTAGCTATGTTTGGCAAGATGCAGTTTTTTTTCTTCTATTATTTGGCCATATGATCCATTAATTTGGCCAACCAGTTTCTCAAAGGAGGACAAATTAGAGCTTCTCTGCCGAGCCAGCTAACAATGTAACGTTTTCTTAAGTAATAAAGAGCAGCCGAAAGTTAATGGTTTTCCCCCCTCTTTCATATTTAGGCTACCAATTTATAGGTTGACAGCACGCAAATATAAATATTTTTATTTATGTAGTTGACTTGGTCATACCTTTGGTTCTCAGTAAAAGTGAATAGTGTGATAAGGTGGATTTGTTTCCAAATGTAGGTTACTGTGACACAGTAAACTGTCTTGTCTTTAGCCCTAGTCTCTACTCCAAAACATGAAGAGTTGTAGCTTGAGAAGAGTCAGCTCAGTTAACCTGAACAAACTGTTAGCTAGCTAACTAGCCAGCAAACACACTGATGTTAATGTGAACATGCTAACGCTAGCTGCTACTAGCTATGTTAGCTAGTGTGCTAATCAGATGTGTTAACAACAAGACAATGATGGTTAGCTGACCAGATGCTATGGTTAGCTAGCTAACAAGCTGACATTATCTAAACACTAAATCAATCAGATGGATCAGTGATGAAATGAACAGAAATTAACCGTCTGTTCAGTTCTGTTGAGGCTTTAGAAATCAGCTGCTCACAGAGCTGAGGACCTCCAATATGGCCACCAGAGAATGCCTGAAAGCCCTCTGTTCTTTTTATCTCTCCCTCCTTCAATCTAGGCTATTTCATATTTCTCCTCTGTCTTATAGTCTTCTCTTTCTCTCATTCCTCTGCTCCCTCTACCCCTCGCATGCCCTATCCCTTCCTCTCTCTCTCTCTCTCTCTCTCCAATCTGTTGTATAATATAATATGGCAGAGAGGGCACAGAGAGAGAGAGAGAGACAGAGAAAGACAAAAACAGCAAGACAAACAGAGAGAGAGAGAGAGACAGATAGAAACACAGTGAGTCAGAGACCCAGATAGAAAAACCCCCCACAAAAAACAATGAGACCGAGAGAGAGACAGGCAGACAAAAGAGAAGAGAAAAGCAACAGAAACAGAAAGACAGAGACAGAGAGAAAAAAAGAGAGACAGGCAGATTCTTTATGGTAGATTATATAGGGGCAGTTAATTCATAACAGAGCATTGAGACATGAGGAATTATGAGGAAGCTGGCACAGTGCTAAGTCACTGACATTGTGTGTGTGTGTGTGTGCATGTGTGTGTGTGTGTGTGAGAGAGAGAGAGAGACAGAGGATTGACAAAACTAACACGACTCTCCTCTAAAGACAGACAGTTACCAAACCAACCAGCCAGACCAAATGCCAGGGAGCGCACACACACACACACACACACACACGCACACACACACACACGCAGAGCCCTGATTTCCAGATGATTCAGACATCAGTTTCTGTTTTGCTGCCATGCGGTCTCACTCTCTCACTCTTGAGAAAGACGAGGAAAAACAAAGACAACAAAGAGTGAAGAATCCTCTCTGTCGCCGGACCAATTTCTATTTCTATTTTTATTTCCTTTCTCTTGGCGAGAAAACAGTCGATTGTTTTCAGCCACCGTGGGATCTGAAGACCAACAGTGTTTTCTAAAGATAAACCGGTAGCTGTTGTATTAGTCATTAGTCTGTACAGTTACACTAATATATGGATTGCTGATATATTGGGTCAATATTGGCCGTGGTAACGCTTTACTTGAAGTGCCTTGTAATGCAGTAGAAGCAAGATTATAAACCCAGTAGAAGCAGAGAGGAAGTTTTTGTTAATCATTGTAGTGTAAATATAATGATATATCTCATTATATTATATTTACACTACAATGATTAACACAGGTTATTTTAAAAGACAATAAAGGCAGGCAAGGTGATTATATTTTCATGCAAATCAATATTTAATCCACTGAATCAGAATACTGTACAACTTCACTGATTGGTTACAGAAACTTTGAACTTACTGGCTATGCAAAACAGAAGGAAGGGCTCATTACCCTATGGAAAAACGCCGTAAAACGTGGCGTTTTTGACGGGTTTTTACGGCGTAAAAAGCGGCGTTTTACTGTAACTCTCTAGAGCGCCGAAAATAGCTGCGTTTTTGACGAATAAAACGGCGTAAAAAGCGGCGTTTTAATGTAAATCGCGTGAAAATAGAGGTGAATACTGGCACTTATGGCTTTCCATACTCCTCGGCTTTGCTCTGACTCCAACAAATGTGAACATGGCGGCGATCGTAAACCCGATGTTTTGGCTTCAAAGCGGCCCTCCAATCACACTCACTACGTCCATCTTTTTTTAAAGTCTATGGGATAAACTCAAAAATGCATGGCCATCCAGCTGAAAACAAGGCTAGTTTTCTTAGTTATGGAAAAGTCAGCAGTTTGATTGATTTTAGTTATTCAGTTTGTATTTTTTTGAGTTGACAGTACATAAAGTAATATACAACAAAAAAATAAACAAAAATAATAAGCAAATAAAAAATGTAAAATCAATAAAAATCAATACTAACCATGACTGTAAAGAAACCAAACAAAAAAGCAAATCACTGCCACACTGGCTGTCTATGGGAATTGATTCTATCGCATTTTGATTAGATTCTACACAAGTATGCATGAATATGTTTTATATCCCTGAGTTTCAGTGGAGAGTTTTAGTGTCCCACAGTGTCAAATTTCATCTTTCCTATACTTATGTTGCCATATAAACACCTATATTCTATTTCCAGGTTTCTATTCTGTTTCCCCGCTGTATCGTGTTGCTCTGGCCGCTGCGATGATCCAGATTCCCCCAGCGGGATCATCATTATTATTATTATTATTATTTTCATCTTACATTTCTCTTATCTTATCTGACAAGGACACATTAGAGGAGCCTGCAGCCAATAGCGTGGCAGTGTTTTGTGGAGGTGTTACTGATGGGATTTGAGACGCGCCCCGGGTGTGAGGGACCGAGGCTGCAGCGCCCATGTGATGTATCGCCACGGTAACGCCGTCACACTCTCAGGTGCAATGCAAAAGTGTGCGTGTGTGTGAGAGAGAGAGAGAGAGAAAGAGAGAGAGAGAGGGAGGGGGGAGAGAGACAGAGAGCGAGAGAGAGGGGAGAGAGACAGAGAGAGAGGAAGGGAGAGAGAGAGAGAGAGAGGGGGGGGAGACAGAGAGAGGGAGGGAGAGAGGGGTAGAGAGGTAGAGAGGGAGAGAGGGGTAGAGAGAGAGAGAGAAGAGGGAGGGAGATAAAGAGAGAGAGGGACGGAGAGAAGGGTAGAGAGAGATAGAGAGAGAGAAGAGGGAGGGAGACAGAGAGAGAGGGAGGGAGAGAGGGGTAGAGAGGTAGAGAGAGAGAGGAAGGGAGAGAGAGAGGGGGGTAGAGAGAGAGAGAGAAGAGGGAGGGAGACAGAGAGAGAGGGAGGGAGAGGGGGTAGAGAGGTAGAGAGAGAGAGAGAAGAAGAGGGAGAGAGAGAGAGGGAGAGAGAGAGGGGTAGAGAGGTAGAGAGAGAGAGAAGAGGGAGAGAGGGAGAGAGGGGTAGAGACAAAGCGAGAGAGAGGAGGGAGGGAGACAGAGAGAGAGGGAGGGAGAGAGGGTAGAGAGAGAGAGAGAGAAGAGGGAGGGAGACAGAGAGAGAGGGACGGAGGGAAGGGTAGAGAGGTAGAGAGAGAGAGGAAGGGAGAGAGAGAGGGAGAGGGGTAGAGAGAGAGGAAGGGAGAGAGAGAGGGAGAGAGGGAGAGAGGGGTAGAGAGAGAGAGAGAGAGAAGAGGGAGGGAGACAGAGAGAGAGGTAGAGAGAGAGGAAGGGAGAGAGAGAGAGGGAGAGAGGGGTAGAGAGAGAGAGGAAGGGAGAGAGAGAGAGGGAGAGAGGGGTAGAGAGAGAGAGAGAAGAGGGAGTGAGACAGAGAGAGAGGGATGGAGAGAAGAGTAGAGAGGTAGAGATAGAGGGAGAGAGGGGTAGAGAGAGAGAGAGGAAGGGAGAGAGAGAGGGAGAGAGGGGTAGAGAGAGAGAGAGAGAGAAGAGGGAGGGGACAGAGAGAGAGGGAGGGAGAGAGGTAGAGAGAGAGAGAGAGAGAGAGAAGAAGAAGAGGGAGAGAGAGAGAGAGAGGGAGAGAGAGAGAGAGAGAGAGTTGCCCCAACTTTGTGTCCCAATTGAGTTTCAGGACTTTCAGGACAATGTGTATAAATGAAAATTGCTGAGTCAGCACCTCCACTAATGTCTTATATATTCTCACTCAGTGTGTTTATGTCTTTTTATTGTATATTAAGCTGCTTTAACAAGGTACTTTTGATGTAAATGCATAAAAGTATTTCAGATGGTTTACTTCTTCTGCAGTTTGTACAGAACAATAAACAAACAAATATATAATATATAATATATAATATATACTGTATATCATGATCCAAAAGACTGACCATCGTCCAGTTCTGTCTCCTCTCCTTCCTCTTTCCTCCTCTCTTCTCTCCTTTCTTTCCTCTCTTTATTTGTCTTCTTTCTCTCTTTCCAATCCCCCCTCTCCTCTTTCTAGTTCTCTCCTTTCTTTCCTCTCCTTTCTTCTCTTTATTCCTCTTCTTTCTCTCTTTCCAATCCCCCCTCTCCTCTTTTCAGTTCTCTCCTTTCCTCTCTTTATTCCTCTTCTTTCTCTCTTTCCAATCCCCCCCTCCTCTTTTCAGTTCTCTCCTTTCTTTCCTCTTTTTTCTCTCAGCCTTTTTCTCTCGCTCTTTCCAATCCCCTCTCTCCTCTTTTCATTTTTTTCCTTTCTTTCCTCTCCTTTCCTCTCTTTATTCGTCTTCTTTCTCTCTTTCAATCCCCTCTCTCGTCTTTTCAGTTCTCTCTTTTCTCTCCTCTCTTTATTTGTATTCTTTCGCTCTTTCCAATCCACTCTCTTCTTTTCAGTTTTCTCCTCTTTCCTCTCCTTTCCTCTCTTTGTTCTTCTTCTTTCGCACTTTCCAATGCCCTCTCTCCTCTTTTCAGTTTCTTTCCTCTCTTTTCCTCTCTGTCTTCTTTCTCTCTTTCCAATGCCCTCTATCCTCTTTTCAGTTCTCTCCTTTCTTTCCTCTCTTTATTTGTCTTCTTTCGCTCTTTCCAATCCCCTCTCTTCTCTTTTCAGTTCTGTCATTTCTTTCATCTCCTCTCTTCTTTCTCTCCACTTTCCATGTCCTCACCTGCATTTCCCCTCCTCTCGCCTCCCTCTCTCGTCTTTCTCTTTCCTTCTTACCTCTCCTCCTTTTCCTTCTCCCCTCCTCTTTCACCCTCTCTCCTTTTTTCAGTTTCTTTCTCTCTTCTCTTTACTTCTTTCTCTCTTTCCAATCCCCTCTCTCCTCAATCCCTCCTCCCATGTCTTCTTCTCTCTTTCTGTCTTTCTCATTTCCTTCTCCTCTCCTCTCTTCTTCCTCTCCATCTCTGCCCTCTCCTCCATTTTGTTCCCCCCTCTCCTCCCTTTCTCTCTCTCTCTTCTCCTCTCATCCATCTTGTTCTTCCCTCTCTCTCTCTATTCACACTCAAATATCACATTTTAATCGCTCTTTTGTTACGTTCAGACTTCAATTTCATTTTATCGAAGCACCCAATTAATGTGATCAAATGGCCTTTTTCATCTGGCGCTTTCACACACACACACACACACACACACACACACACACGCACACACACACACACACAGCATTTTTGCCGCTTCCCATTATCAAGATGATAGTGATTTTATCATTTCTGTCTCATTGTTTTCTTCTATTGTTCTATACTTCTTCCTGTCCATTTGGCCTTTTCCTCCCTTCTTTCTTTCTTTCTTTCTTTCTTCCTTTCTGTCTTTCTTTCTTTCTTTCGTGCTCTTCTCTTTTCCATATCAAGTTCCATCATAAATAATTTGAGGCTCCAGGGGGGAGTGTGAAAATCCATTATGTTCCTTGAAGCAAAGACCCAAGACTCACTTTAGAGACACACACACACACAATACACACACACACGCAAGCACGTGTGACTGTAAAAGACACACACACACACACACACACACAGACAAACATACACACGCAACCATGCATGCATTCACAGAACATTACACATTTAGATGGACACAATCTTGAGTGAATAAACACAAAAAATAAGCACAGAGGCATACACACACACACACACACACACACACACACAGCCATTAAATGAATGAGACAGAGTTAGATTGGGTAGAAAGGTCACGTCATGATGCGGTCACACAGTCAGACTGGACCAGAGGAAACTCTATTGATCCCTGTGGGGGAAACCGCAAAGCTGATAGAATACAGCAGGACGCTCAGATCCTTTATGACACGTAATGATGAGATCTAATTATTTCTCAGTTCAGTTCAGAGCGTAGACTGCAAACCAAGACGGCCGTGGTGGAGTGTGAGGTCACCCATTGTCTTCTGAAGGGCTGCTTTTGAAACCTGGAGATCGGGTTTACGGTTTACGGTTTGACAATCACTAGGGAAACAACCCTGTTATGGTGTTTTAGTTGTGGTATTTTGTTTCTATCTTATGTCTTACTTTGTGTTCATGTGTTTTAAAGTTCCCATATGGGGTAAAGCAGGATTCCCCTTGCCTCTGTGATGATAAAGGAGTTGGATGGTCTATCTGAACATGGTGAAAGTATCAAAACGCACGGTCAGCAACTAAATCCACACAATCCATATTAGAAAAGCGAGCCTCTAAATGAGCCGTTTGGACTTCCGTAACTTTGTGATGTCACAAAGGTTCGCTCATTATCATTTTTGTAAGAAATAATAGACTAACAAAGTGTTTTTTTTCAAAGCGGTTGAGCGGTTGTCATTGTTTATTAACCGGAGAGTTTTCCCTACCTGTAGCTGCCTGGCCGCGGAGTCTCACATTTCACTCTCGAAACGGTTAGCCGATCGGAACAGAGGGGTCGTTAATATTAATGAGCCTTAAAGACACGGCGACAGAGACGGCCTGTTCTTGGTAAGGCTCAGAGAGATGCTGGAAAATGAAGATGTAAAAATGGATTGGTTCATGACACCACACACACAGCTTTGGATGGACCTCAAGACACAAAATAAAACACTGGAAAGTGGAGAATATGGAGCTTTAAGTGTTTTTATGACTTGTGGTTCATTTTTAACCATTCTTGTCCCTCTCTGTCTGTTTTAAGTCAGCTTGCTAAAGCAAATCCCAATCAGCCAAGTTGAGATCAGAATCAGAATCAGCTTTATTGGCCAAGTATGTACGCATACAAGGAATTTGACTCGGTTTTTCATTGCTGTCAATGTACTTACACAGAATAAATATACAGCTAAAAACAAGGACAACAAGTATTGAACTTGAAGTTGAAGAAATGAGAAAAACCGTTTACTCCAACCATTTTCACAATATGGACACAGCCTTGAACCAGATGGAAACTGAGAAAGACCGCCAGCAGCTCAGCACGTTGTAGCTCATATAATAAAAAAACCCCCAAAGAAAACAAGAAAAAAACAAAACAAACACAGTTCATGTTCAGTTCAGTTCAGGGCCATGTATAGAGCTGTATAAGCAAGATCGGGGACTAAAGAAAGAAAAACAACATCATATAGCCTGTGTAGAAATCACATCTCTAGATTTCTCTCTCCCCCCCCCCGAAAAAAAAAAGAGAAAAAGACGCCTCTGCATGTGTCCAGCGGTGAAGGTTTGTAAAATACAGTTTCATTTTCACGTTTAGTTCCTCAGCTGCTCAGAAAGACAGAGGGAAGAACAGATCATTAAGTCATATAAGGAAGGAAACAGATCCCCGACTCCAAGTCTTAAAAAAAAAAAAAGAAATTAAAAGAATGAAAAATAGCTGTACAGGTCTTAGGGCTGCGGAGGATGTTTAGGACGGATAATTGGACTCCTATGTGTCGTCTCCTAATGAGGACGTATGGGAAGGATGTTTAGGAAGCATCATTAGACTCCTACACCTCCTCTCCTCCTGATGAGATACTCAACATCTTTCATCAGAAGTCGGCTCCTGGAGAAGAAAAGCTTTGAAGCCAAACTGCACGCTTATTATTTTATTTTTATATTTATTTTATTTACCTGTATTTGCTCAGGGTCAAGTGAGAGCAGGTGTCCTTTTTTTTTTTTTTTTTTTTAGAATGATGCCCTGCTACAATACAGACACAATAATAAACAAAATAATTAAATAATCAAAAAAGACAGCAATATATAGAAGCAGGAAGATAAATCAATAAATCAATAAAAAGAAATAAAAGCATGTTTGCAGATCAATAAAAACAGCACTCCACTGTTACTATATCATCCAATAAAAGCTTAAAGCTTATTGAGTGACACAAAATCGGTTTTTAAAGAACCTTGGTCTGAAAGGTTCTTTGAGGAACCAGAAATGGTTCTTCTATGGCGTCACTCCCAAGAACCATTTTCTGTTCTATTTTTTACCTTTATTTTTCTGTGTACTTTTACTTTTATACTTTAAGTAAACGTAAGACCATGTACTTTTACACTTTGACTTGAGGAAAGGATTTGACTTTCACCGGAGCGTATTCTCAGATGAGGATTTGCACTTTTACTCGAGTGAGGAAGGAATCTGCGTTCCTCCGCCACCTCCGCTCATCACTCTTCCTCACAGTCTGAGCTCTCCTCCTCTTCGTCAGACTCTTCGTCATCCGCGAGGTCGGGGCGGAGGTGACGAGGTTCGAGGCGGGTGGAAGATTTCCTCCCACGCTCAGCGGGAAGGATCTTGATGAATTATTTTGGCTGCGGATGAAGTCATCTGCGATTTTGCTCTTGGTAAAAAAAAAAAAAAAAACCCTTCAGTTTCTCTGCTCCTCTGTCAGCTGGCTGCAGGTTTGGGTCTCTCGGGTCTCATTCAGGTGCCTGCTGCCTGCCAGGCCTGAGGAAAAAGAAATGCACTCAAGGTCTCTCTCTCTCTCTCTCTCTCTCTCACTTCTTTATGTTTACTGAAAAGGTGATTGATTATGTCTTACATCAATTTCATAATGCTCTCTGCACCTTGTCTTGCAATCTATTCACTACCTGACTGATTATAGTTTAATTAAAAAAAAAAAAAAACGAAACCATTGCATGTCTTGTGTTATGATTGAATATATACTGTATATAATGGAAATTTAATTTAATGACAAGCTTTGTCTGTCAGACATTCATCAGAGCATACATCCCTTACACTGATTATCATACTGTAAAGCAAGGAATCTCTGTCTGTATGTGTGTCCTTCGCATATCTCGAGAACCGTTCATCCGATCCACTTCACACTCCTTCACGCGGGCGTACTGCTGGGGACTCAAGGACCAGTGGTGTCGAGTGTGAAGCTGTTTGGATGAGCGGTTCTCGAGAAAGCTCCAAGCAGCAATACCGGAGGCCAAGCAATCGGCCCGTTCCGAACAGGCATGTTTTGAACGGGCACTGCACTAGTTATTACAATGGACAGACACTGTAACATTATGATTATGTACTCATTTACTATTCAGTAAACTGCCAAAACAAAAAGGTACTGACATCCCTGCTTATATGATCAGTAACACTACAATTACACACTTGAACCTTTTAGAAAATGTCAGCGTTAGGGAGAGTAGCTATAACCCGACTTCCCAGATAGTTTGTTACACAGAACCATCTGGGAAGTCGTCCTTGGAAACTGTTTGGAAAAGGGCAGGCACTTTCAAAAAATACTTGGCAGGTGATTGGATGAACCCTCTGTCTATCACCGTTTATCACAACCAATCAGATCAAGCGAACCGTATAAACAAACTCTTGCCGAAGCCGGTCGGGAGAAGAGCGAAAACATCTTTTCCATCCAGAAAAGCCTTCAGTGCCGTTCTTTGCTCTTCTTTCAATGAAGAAATTCTCTCCGGTTCAGAAATAACTGATGTTACAGCAGCATCTACGCTAGCCTCTTTAGGAGCCGCCATTGTTGTGAACGAACAGTCCCTTCTCGCTGTCGCCACACCTAAGCCCCGCCCCCCAGCTGCCCTCACAGGACGCTGATTGGTCCGCGCCGCTGTGGTTCGGGCCACAAACGCATAACTTGAAGCCTGGCGAGATGGATTCCCGCGTGATCGTGATCTCGCGAATCCAGCTGCCTCGCGAGGTAGGAGTAGCTACAGCAGCTGGCCAAACAAATACAAGTTTACAACAAATGCCGCAGACCTCTGTGCAGGAGCGTGGATCGTGGAAAGGGGGAAGGGTCACGGGTTTTTCACACTGAGCAGAGAGTGAACACGAGGGTGAACGCTTTCCAAAAACAACGGTTTCAGTGAAGACTTGAGCTGCAGGTCTTTTGGACTCGCGGTGCCATTGTTTGGCTTCAGAACACTTGGATTATGCTGCACGAGCTGTTTAGAGCAGTGGTTCTCAACGTGGGGTCTGGGGACCACCAGGGGTCCTTGAGGGGGATTCCAGAGGGTCCCCAGCAAATTGATGAATCGTTAAACTTCACCATTATTTCATTTATAAGAAGTTAACGCAACTAGAGAATGTAGAAGAATGACTGTTTTGATCATAGTTTCTCTGTTATCTCTCTACCTACAATACAGACAGTCATGGAATTCTGGACAAAATCATATCTGACACTAAAAATATTCTTAGATTTGGATCCGAGAGACAAAATCTCATCAAATGGGGGTCCATGGCTCTAATGTGGACTGAATAAGGGGTCCTTCATATGAAAAAGTTTGAGAATCACTGGGTTAGAGTAATGTTATGGTCGTTTCTTCCTCTGTCTGGGTGGTACTGACCTCAGTCAATACCAGTAGTCTACATTTTTATTGGTACTGATGCAATGCTTTTATGTATGTATGTATGTTTATCTTTTTTTTTTTTTAATGTTTTTATGTTTTAACTGCTGCTGTAAATTTCCTTTGGGATGAATACTATCTCTATCTATCTATCTATCTAGCTCTTGAACTCTAAAGAATCCCTGTTCACCTCAGCTGATTTGGACAAGGCTGACACAGATCTGCACTAGCTAACGGTGTCATCAGGTGTTATGTGGACATACAAACTTCACCGGTGTTTCGACTGACATGAGGTTCATTAGATAATGACCGTCCCACCCATAGATTTACCAACGGAGAGGCATCTGTGCAGCAAAAGGAGAGGATGCAAAAACATGATAGGGCAAGAGAGACGGAGGTGGGATATCTGTCAAAGTAGAAGTGAGCTGCAGTGACCACACACACACACACACACACACACACCAGTCCAGACAAACAGCAACCTGTGACAAAACGTTGGCCAAGGTAGTCGTTCACATACAAACACAGCAGCTACACAGATAAGAGACACAAACAGGACAGAGACGGCAGCAATAAACAAAAAAAAAAAAAAACTTCAGATCTTAGGAATCTCCCAGTAATTGGAGCATCTGGGCGAGAATCCTCTTTATGTGAATATAAAACACTAGCACTGGACCTACAGCAACAACTAAACAACACATCACAGCGGATAAAAATTCCTCTATCACAAACTTTTATCTCAGACTTTTCAGTTCTTCCTGGTTGGATGGTGATCACATCGGCAACTGAGATTGCATATATTGCATTTAGCAGTCAGATGCGTACAACGCCAACGATTGCCTTAGAATACTGATGAATAATTTTGTAATAAAGACAAGTTCGCCGTCCGTTGATTTAGTGTTCTCTCTAATGATAAATGCTGCATGGAGAGAAGTACATCATAGCAAAGGGAATGGTGCAGTTCTCTAACGAGGGTCAGACTAACCAGGCTTATATCTCCACTGTGATTTTCAACCTTTTTCATATCAAGGACCCCTAATTTAGTCCACATTAGAGCCATGGACCCCCATTTGATGAGATTTTGTCTCTCGGACCCAAATCTGAGAATATTTTTATTGCTAGATTGCTGATTTTGTCCAGAATTCCATGACTATCTGTATTGTAGGTAGAGAGATAACAGTGAAACTATGATCAAAACAGTCATTCTCCTACTCTAATTGTGTTAACTTCTTGTAAATTAAATAATGCTGAAGTTTAACAATTCATCAATTTGCTTGGGACCCCCTGGAACCCCCTCAAGGACCCCTGGTGGTCCCCGGACCCCACGGTGAGAGCCACTGTCCTAGGGCAAGGACAGCCACCTGCAAGCCTACCCCCCCCCCTAGACAAAGCATCGTCTCATGATCCCAACACTGTCGTATTTGTACGGATGTTGTATCAGTGTGTCTAAGGAGCAATAGCATCTTTTCTATGTACGGCAGTCATAAACCCTCACATGGAAGCACATGATAATCAATACATTGGAATAGAACATATTTTCTCTACAAATACCACGCAACGGATCAGCTGTCAAGGAGGAAGACCGTTCGTCTCTCGCTGAATTTATCGACCGCACTTCAAAAACATTTTGAAGGTGCCGACGCAAAGTCAAGAGAAAGTTTTAGCGGTAGACGCCGTGCAAATTTCACTAAATCATCAGCCGGAGGACTTCAAAAGCTCTCTGAGGTGCAGTGGGGGAAAACTAACAAGCGGTGCTCTGAAGCTCAGACGGACTGTGTTGATTATGCAGAGGAACTCAAACAGAATGAAGATAAGCTCCAAGAGTGTGGAGATCGCTCCTGCAGGGACAATATTCTTCTTACTGACTTAAAAGGAAGGTATTGAGAAATCGAATGCAAGAGGCTGTCTTATTGAGAACATAGTCGTCTAAAAAAGTAATTTCTAATGTACTAAGTTTCTCTGTTGAGTGTTCCTCTGAAGCACAGATGAGAAAGAGTCTGCAGCTCAAATCACCAACGTTAATTCTAGCATCTGAATTCACCAACGTTAATTCTCTGCTCTCTTGTTGCTTCTCTCTTCTTCCTGTTGCTTCTCTCTCTGTCTGATCACATTTGGCTGTTGATCAGCTGCATCTGTGATGGAAGCTGTCTGATGCAGAAAATAAGTTGATGATTTCCTGAGAGTAACAAGTCTGTTTTGAAAATGTGAGTAGAAAGCAGAGGTGTGACCAAGTCAACTTTGTTCGAGTCCCAAGTCATTAATGTCCCAAGTCAAGCCTTGAGTCTAAATCTAGATCAAGTCCAAGTCAAGTCCATGTCATTAATGTCAAGTCTCAAGTCTAAATGTAGAACAGCAAGTCAGAACAAATCAAGAGTCCAGTATCAATTTAATATCTTAAAGAAAACTAAATATCTAGGACTTTTCAATGCAATATGGTTTTAATAGGATAAAAACTTGAACTGATTTCTATAATCAGTTTCAACTTCAATAAATTCAATCATTCCATACAAATTCAGAAAACAGAATTTAAATTCAGTCGTCTGCTGGACTTAATCTCATCACTTTCAATCTTAAGTCATTTACACAAACACAAGATCTCAAAGTACAAGTCAGAGTCGAGTCCCAAGTCACCAGAACCCAAGTCAAGTCAAGTCTCAAGTCTTCTCTTCATGGATCAAGTCAAGTCTCAAGCAATTCAAATTGTGACTCGAGTCCAAGTCATGTCACTCGAGTCCCCACCTCAGGTAGTAAGTATATAATTTTCTTTTAAAATGTGAGTAAAAGTAAAAAGTCTCAAGTTAAAAACTCGAGTAAAGTACAGATAGTTGAAAATCTTACTTAAGTACATTAAGGAAGTATTACTTTGTAGCTGAAAGAGTATCATGTCAACACATTCTCCTGTTCCATTGGGAGCATTGTGGGAAATGTCTTGTGCAGACCGCCACCTGTATTCCAGAAGTGGATTTCGGCATGGAGGTGCAGACTGAGTGCGTGGCGGTCGTGTTTATGTGCGGAATTCACAGCCATTAACCGGAGGGGTAATGGAGTGTAATGTGTGAGTCCCTGCTGCGGTATTCGTGCCCTGCCAATGACTGCGGCCCATTTATGGAAATAGGCGACACCGTTGGTCTGGAAACCCTCTCAAAGAGTCAGCGGTTCACATATACAGAAGGTCAGTGATGCGTGGCCGTCAGGAGGCTCTCACTGTGACAGCCTGGCCCATCATGCCTCTTTTGGTGTTAAGGCGGCGGCCGCACTGATCCGTGGTGTCTGTCCGTCTCCGTTCACTTCGACTGATTTCTAACCAGAGCTGTCTGTTGTCCGGACAGGACTGACGACGCTCCGTCTGTCCGATTTCCATCCGTTTGTTTGACGGGCAGAAAGTTCAATCCGGTTGAACTTTGTTCTGGAGGGACGGATTTGTCACCGTTCCGTTCAGCCAATCAGACGCATTCCTACGTTTGTTTGGGGAAAAATAGCAGAACGGAGTCATTCCTATGTTCCCAGGGTCCTATGTTCCCAGGGTCCTATGTTCCCCAGTTCTAGGGTTAGGGTTAGGGTTTAGGGTTAGGGTTAGAGACCTTCAAAATCAAATAAAATGATAACCATTGGTTTTGTTGTGTTTATATAGCTGTTTTGACGCCTTGTTCAAATAAAAAAACTGGATAATATTTATGACATTTTAACTTGAAACAGGTCAAATGGGACCTAGGAGGGTTAATGTGTGTTAACAGAATATTGAACTGGGGAACATAGGACCTTGGGAACATAGATACGCTCCCAATAGAACAGTCCTTCCACTGTTTGCCATGCTAATTTGGCAAGTGCAGTTTAAAATAGTGATTATGGAATTTTAAGTGTTAGTTGCTATGGTGACAACACAAGTCTGGACATTAAGGCTGTAAAGTCTGTCACACTGTGAGAACTGAGCAGATGAGTCTGTTAGCAAACTGTCAAAACTCAAAGCTAACGTTAGCGACGAGGCTAACGTAGATTTATCACAGAATGTACTTCTCTCTCTGGCTCTTCTACTCAACATTAGCATGTTAGCAATCCATGGCAGCAAGGAGACAGAGAAGCTGCTTTGGTTCTTGCTGTAAAACCTCTCAGCTCAGTGACTTGCTGTGAGTTGCTTTATGCAGAAGCTAGGCCAACGGGTCACAGCAAAATGGCCGCCGCTCTGACCGACCTGGAACGTTGATTTGAACATTTTAGCCCCTAACTACCCTTCACAAAGTACCTTTGTGTTAATTTTAAATTATCAATTATTCAGTTATTGTGTAAGATTAGGTGTCACTTCATTCAAATGGATATCTTTAATTTTGGAACCCAATGATTGATTACCCACCTGTATTTTGGAACCAATCAGGATGTTCCTACACACACTCACACACACACACGCACACACAAGTGTACACACTGCATGCACTGTTACACACATGCTTGAGTGCACAAACAAAACAAAAAACAAAACAAAACAAAAAAAAACACACACACAATTACACATCATCACACCATGCATGCGTGCACACACAAGCTTGAGCGCACAATCACAGAATACACTCTCAGACACACAAACACAAACACACACACACAGAAAACACGATTCTCCAAGGACATTTTGAGAAGTATTATAAACCCAAAATATCCAGCAGAGATCCCGATATTAAATTTCCTCAAAAGTCCCGGGAATGTCTCCGCGGGCGATCCGCTCCGGGCCGACTCAGCTGAATTCGTGTTTTTTTGGCCGTCAGCCCGCTGACACTTGCAGTCGCTAAGCAGATTAGGCCGACATATCCGTGTATTCAAACCCTTATTTAACCGGGGCAAGTTGATTTAGAGCACACTCCTATTTACAGCTGCGGCCTGGGGGAAGGAAGGAGGGAGGGTTACGTTCACACACACACACACACACACACTCTCAAGATATTTTAGTTTGGTGCTGCAGGACGATCGAAGAATTCACTGCCAAAGCTCTGTATACTGTAGTCGTGTTCGAATGATACGGGTTTTAAGGCCAATATCAATACCAATATTGTTCGAATGAAGCTGCCAAATTTGAAAATTTTCATGTCAAAATAAATAAATAAAAATTACAAGTATTCAGGGTTTTCTACAGATTTATTTGGTACACTTTAGATTACACATATTAACTATTAACTATGGGATTTTCCCTCAATAGTTTAATAATTTCCCTCAATGATAGG
>NW_027284151.1:0-15975 GCF_046629955.1 Centroberyx affinis | reverse complement strand
CAAATAGACAGAGTTACTTAATTAATTATGTAAGACAGTCAGCAACTTAGTCAGCTAATCAATCAGAGTTTGTTAGAGAGACAGTTGTGCTATTTATTAGTAAGTTAGTTACTCAGTTTATTGGAAAGAGTCAGAGTGAGTTAGAGTTAGTTACTCAGTTACCTTTAGTAGCTTACTTTAGTTTTAGTAGATTAAACAGTTAGTTGGTTAGTTAATTAGTCAGAGAGCCTTAGTTAGTTATTTGATTAAACAGTCAGACTACTAAGTTAGTCATTTAGTTACTTATTTAATCATTTTGTTTGTTATTTTGCCAGTTAGTTGATTAGAGAGAGTCAGACTTGGTTACTTAGTGAGTCAGTCAGTCAGTTTAGTTATTTAGTCAGTCAGTTAGTTAGTTTAGTTAGTCAGTTAGTTAGAGAGATAGAGTTCATTACTTGGTCAGTCGGTTAATGTAATTAGTTGATTATTTGATTAGACAGATAATTAGTTAGTTGAATGGGAATTGCAGGTTTTTTTTCATGAGTTTTCCTACACAATCGAGTGCATGACCCATTCAGTCCTATCTATCTATCTATCTATCTATCTATCTATCTATCTATCTATCTATCTATCTATCTATCTATCTATCTATCTCTATCTGTCTGACCTACCCACCCACCAATCTTTCCATCCTTCCACCCTCATATTTCTTCCTCTCTCTCTCTCTCTCTCTCTCTCTCTCTCTCTCTCTCTCTCTCATTCCTGCAGGTCAGTTCCAGGCCGGTCAGTTCCAGCCGGCTATCCGAGTGGCCGACCTCCTCCAACACATCACCCAGATGAAGTGTGGACAGGGCTACGGCTTCAAGGAAGAGTACGAGGTGGGCAGAACACACACACACACACACACACACACAGAGGCTTATAATGAGTGCACCAACAGTATAAGCATCTATTTGTAGATCGACAACATTATAAGCAGCCATTAGAGAGGAGGTGGAGGATCTGTAGCTAGCAGCGTTCAGATAATAGATGCAATAAAATGTTCCTATGACCCCAGTATGATCCTGTGTGAAAATAAGTGCTAAGAAAGGATTCAGGATTTTCTTTTACTTTACCAATGTGTGTATTTCAGAGTGAGATTCCTGGAAACAGATATACAGCAGGATGTACAGCTGCAACAAATACTCCATAAATTGGATAAATTCCCAATTGAAAAGCTATTTCTCTTTTGCTTTCGTTTCCAATAATCTTTATAGTCTCATTTGCTCTTAGGGTAAAAAGCAGCATCACCTCCATGGATGTATTAAGAAATTGATCGGCACCCTTGGCTGTAGTAAGAATGGTAGCCTAATAAATAACAGTATGATAATAGTAACTAGGGCAATACGCTTATCTCATGATACGATTCGATATGCGATATGAGGTTCAGGATTCGATACAACCACGATACGATGTGATAAATAAAAGTTCAGCGACAACAAAGTCTGACTGTGCATAATTATGTTTATTTTTGAGACAGAAAAGCTTTCTAGCGATGCCATTGGCTTTCTAGAATGTAAAAAACAATTTAAAAATGTCATTACAAAGTGACAGTAATATAATTTGGATGGAAAGCTTGTGAAACTGATGGTCAAGAATCTCTTTTGTGATTACTACAGCAGAATAACATGGAGCTGATAATATGACCATTCTTCTCTCTTGCAGCCTCAATTTGTGCTCAAGGCTAATAAAACAGGTGCATTTTTACATAAAAAATCTTGCAAAGTATTTACTTGATAGATCATGTAAAGCTCAAACACCCCGGAGCCACTGACACCAGACAAGTCGACATCTTCTCAGTATACTGACATTCCTGCATTGTAATGCAAAGCTGATGCAATAGGTAGAAAATGTCTCTGAAACATAGTCACACACTGCTGTGGCGGGATTATTAAATACAGTTTAAAGATATATGTCTGTTTGATTGATTGAGTTTGAAAAGTTTGTTTTAGTTTTGTGGGCTGTCATATTGACTTGACAGATTACACTGCATGGGGCTTTGTCAAAAGAGGCCAAGAAAGTGACATTTAGATTTTCTTTATGAATTTTGTTATAGAGAAATGTTAAGAAAAACTAATATAATCAATGACTGCATCTCCAGCAGAACCGCTCGGTAATTAGATTCCCTTATTTTGAGGATGAGTCCAAACTCTCTCTCTCTCTCTCTCTCTCTCTCTCTCTCTCTGCCTGCTGTCGGTTCACAGTGGTGTGTGTGTGTGTGTGTGTGTGTGTGTGCGTGTGTGTGTGTGTGTGGTATTATGGGATTAGATTTGGTCTTATGAGCACGAACAACCGTCTTATCAATTATTAACTTTACACCACATCAATATTGATGATCACACAAACAAACAAACAAACAGGCGGACCGACCATAAACTTTCTGTTCCCGACTTCCTGTCTTCCACATTCCTCTTTTCCTTTTCGTTCTTTTTTCCTTCTGTCTTTCTTTCCTTCTTTTTTCTTTCTTTCTTTCTTTGCTTCTTTGCTTCATTGTTTGTGTCTTTAATTATTTTGCTCTTTCTGCATTTTCCTGCTTGTATTCTTTCTTTCTGTGTTAATTATTTCCCTCCTCACCTCCATCCTTTCTTTCTAGTTTCTAGTTTCTTTCTTCCGTTCTTTCTTTCGTTCTTCCTTTTGTTCTTTCTTTCTTTCTTTTGTCTATGCTTCTCTCTGTTGTCTCCTCTTGTTTTTCTCTCTAATAACCTCTTCTTCTCTCCTTGTCTTTTTTCTCTACCTTTTCTGTCCTTCCATCTTCCTCTCTCTCTTCCCCTTTCTTTCTCTTCACCCCCCCCCCTCTCTCTCTCTCTCTCTCTCTCTCTCTCTCTCTCTCTCTCTGTTTAGAGGACAGTTCATCACCCACAGACGTTTTTATAGCCTTTCTTTGTTATGGCCGCTCTGCCATGAGCTCATTTGCCTTCCAATTCCTCCATCCCTCTTTCCTTCCCTCCATTCCTCTTTCTCTCCTCCTTCTTTCCCTCTCTCCCTCCCTCAACTCTCCCCTCCCTCTTTCTCTCATTCCTTGCTTCCTTCCTTCCTTCCTTCCTTCCTTCCTTCCTTCCTTCCTTCCTCCATCTCTTCCATCCCTCCCTCACTCTCTCAATTTCTCCTTCTATCCCTGCTTCCCTTCATGTGACCCTTCCTCTGTCCATCCTTCCATCTGGCCATCCCTCCTTCCACCTTTCTCTCCTCCTCCTTTCCATCCTTTCCATCCTTCCTCCATATATCCTTCTCTCCCTCCAACATCATTCCCTCTGGATCCTACCATCCACCCTTCCCTCCTTCCGAACCTCATTCTAACCCTTCTCTCCTCCTTCCGTCCTTTCCTCTTTCATCCTTCCCTTCCTCCATCCATCTTTCCTCCTAAACCTCCTTCCTCCTTTTATCCTTCTGTCTTTCCCTCAGTCTTTCCCTCCTTCCCTCCATGCCTCCTTCCGTCCCTCCTCAGCCACCCTCCTTTCCTTCATCATGCCTCTTTCTCTCTTCTTCCATTCCTCCTTCACTCTCTCCACCCCTCCTTCCAAGCCATCTTCAAACCTCTCTCTTCTCTCCTTCCCTCTTTCCTTCTTTTCCCTTACTCTCTCCTTTCTACTCTCCCTCCTTCACTCTTCCCTCCATCTAACCCTTTTCCTTCCTTCCTTTCTCTCTCTCTCTCCCTCTATCACTCCTTCCCTTCCTTTTGCTATCCCTGTTTCCAACTTTCCATTAAACTTTCTCCATCCCTCCTTCCTTCTCCCCTCCTTCCCTTCCTCTCCCTTCCTCCATCTCTCCTTCCAGACCTCCTTCTCACCCTTCCTCCCTCCTTTCTTCTCTCCTCTTTCCTTCCTTCCCTGTCTTCCTGCCTCAATTCCTCTCTCCCTCCCCCTCTTTCTGCCCTTCCTCCCTCACTCTTTCCTTCTTCTCCATCCTCCCTCCTCCATTTGAAGTTGTCACTTTGCTCAGCCTTATGTGGTGATAATGAATGAAACGATGGAGGAGAGGAGAGAAAGAGTCTATCTCTCTCTCTCTCTACCTCCCTCCCACTCATAAGAATGAATATTTTCTATTACTGACTCTGCATGCGTGTGGAAATGGCCCCTCCGTGATGCCGTACGTTATATTTTCATTTGCTTCCTGTCATTTTGGTTTATACCCACTGATACGTTTCGGGGGAGAGCAAATGTGATTTATTCTGTGAGTGCGTGTGTGTGTGTGTGTGTGTGTGAGAGAGAGAGAGAGAGAGAGAGAGATAGATAGAGAGAGACAGAGAGAGAGAGACAGGCAGAAGCAGAGAGATGAAGCAAGCAAAAAAAAAAGACATACTGTAAAAAAGAGGTGTAAGGAGAGAGAGCCATGGCTAATTAAAGAAAGAAAAAAGAAAGTACGAAAGTAAGTAAGAAAGGAGGAAAGAAAGTTGAGCAAGCTAAACAGTGGGTAACACTGAAAAAGGCTATTTTATTTTTCAAGAATTCATTTAAATTGACACTGAGGAACAAAATACAATAAATGGGTGAAGGAAGGAAAGAAGATGAAAAACAATAATAATAATATTAATAATAATAGAAAATGTAAATATAAACTAGATACAAAGAAAAAAATAACAATTAACACCCCCCCTCCAAACAAAACAATCAAACAAAAAAACCAAAAACATTTTGAGTATACAGAAGTAAAAGGTTATTATATTACAGAACTGAGTTACAGTACAGGTAAAATGTAAAATGACTAAAATTAGAGAGAGACAATAAAGAAGTATGGAGATAAGATAGATAGAGAGGGAGAGAGAGGGAGAGGTAGAGAGAGAGAGAGAGAGGTAGAGAGACAACTAATACTGATTATTACACCAAAACTACTTACATCAATCATTCCTCTGTACTTTGTTTTGATTCAACCGTTATAGACTATTGTAAGAAAGTATAAAGCCAATAAAGCCTATTGGAATACAATAGGAGAGATAGAGAGAGAGAGAGGTGTGTGTGTGTGTGTGTGTGTGTGTGTGTGTGTGTGTGTGTGTGTGTGTGTGTGTGTCCATATGGCTCCTACCTGTCCCCTCCTGTGCGATGTGACCTGCAGTGTTGAACCTCATTAACCCTCTCACACCGTCCACATGCCCACTGCAGTCACACACTGCAACACTGCAGGGAACAGGACACTCACCCATTGGTCAGTTTACCTGGACACCTGAGCCTGACCTTTAACCTTTAACCACATTATCTAACCCTAACCCTAAAGTCAGAATCTGCAATATCTTGATCTTCTTACCTTGATTTCAGTGACACATTTAGTCATAAGAGGTTTATTTGCTTCCAGTGTCAGATATACAATATACATCCAGAACATTTGCACAAAGTTTAAAACCAGGATACAATAAAATCAAAAACTAGCACCACTTTGTCATTGGCTATACAGCATGAAAGACAAGTATAAATATTAATGAGATGAGTTAGGGCTGGCCGATAATTCAATATTATCGCTTATCGTCTTTCAGTGGAATCATATCGTGATCATATGAAGATATTTTAATATCGTGACACACATTTCTGCTGTCTAAATTGATGATGACAAGCAAATTTGACTTAAAAACTCTGATAAAATGAGGTATGGTAGGAATATTATTTGAATATTTCTGTTTTGTTTGACACCACACCTAACATCATCATCCGGTTCAATGAGATGAACATTAATTTGATTATTTGTGTAAAACGCATCACTTCCTGTGCAGCAGAGGATTTTTCTTAGGAAAAAGGAACATATCATTTTTGATACTGAAGACAAGAAATCCTCAATATTTATAATATTAAAATACTGAAAATGTGTGTGTTTACATCCATGGTGATGATAATTGTTTGATAATTGATTGATTGATAATCATTTTGAGAAGGCAATACAAAGATGTGATGACACAAACTCTCCACCACTGTCCACCACTATTATATACAAATTCTGTTTGCCAGAATCTATCTTAAGAGACAAAGTTGTTTTTTTGGAATTGGCTCATTTTGTAAAAGTTTTCATGAACTGGTGATATGTATGAATCAGTATCAGTAAGGTTGAATCAATATCGTATGTTATCAGCTGGTGATAGAGAGAAGCAAAACATGCTTTTATTTATATGAAAAAGTTGTGGACAGAAATTACTTTAGCTGACCAACCTTAACTCTAACTTTAACCAAACGTATTTTTCTTGCCTGAACGTAACTGCTAGCAAACTTTTTCAGGTGACAAACACATGAAAAAGAAAAAGAAACAATGGCTACTAGCCTATAAATTGTAATATTCCATGTAAAACTGGATTTTTCATAACTGTTCTTGGAGATGGAGCAAAAGTGCAATTTCTAAAAAGTAGATTGGTCTTAAAATTTGTAATAACCATATTTTACTCATTTTATCTGTAACTGCTGAGAGTAGAACTGAAGTACCCACTCACTGACACAACACAGAGGTAGAGAGAGCGTGTGTGTGTGTGTGTGTGTGTGTGTGTGTGTGTGTGAGAGAGAGAGAGAGAGAGAGAGAGAGAGAGAGAGAGGAAGACAATGCGGGGGAAGGCCATATGAGTCTGAAGCCTGTGTCTAATTATCTCTCTTTCTCTCTCTCTCTCTCTCTCTCTCTCTCTCTGTCTCTGTCTCTCTGAATGTCCACCCACTTCCTTCTCTGTTTTTATATAGAATATTAATAATCCCAAAAAGCTGGAAAAAGCCGCAGAATTCAGATGAGAGGATTTTGATTAAGACTGTCTTGTTTTTTCGGGTTGCAAAAGGGCAGCCATCCCACGCCTTGTGCAGACACACACACACACACACACACACACACACACACACGCAAACCTCCTACACAGGTACAGAACCCTCCTACCTATTATGTCAAATAAAAGCCAATTTTCAGCTTAGTCTTATGAAATGAATCTGTCTGACTTGAACATGTTAGAGAGACAAATAGATAGATAGATAGACAGATAGATAGATAGATAGATAGATAGATAGATAGATAGATAGATAGATAGATAGATAGATAGATAGATAGATAGACACACACAACTATAAAATATCAATTTTCTGCTTGGCTGAGCAATAAGTTTATGTGTCTGTTTATCTGTCACAGTGCATTTGTATGGTATCTAGCTGTGTGTGTGTGTGTGTGTGTGTGTGTGTGTGTGTGTGTGTGTGTGTGTGTGTATGTAGGTCATGTTTCCATATCGCTGTCTGAAAGTGAAAGCTGTTGTCTGGTCTTCTTTAAGCCCTTAATGGACTCAAAGAGGACAGTGCACTCTTCCCTATAGGGAGAATGACTGTGTGTGTGTGTGTGTGTGTGTGTGTGTGTGTGTGTGTGTGTGTGTGTGTGTGTGTGTGTGTGTGTGTATGTGACCCCTCCCAGTCTGTTATAATGCGTTGTTCTAAAATAGTCCAGTGTCCATATGGCGACCTTTGAGAGTTGGGGTTTGGTTGCTTAACACAGCCTTACAAGTGATCACACACACACACACACACACACACACACACACACAGCATACATACACACACATACACACATGCAAAACCCATACATATACACACGCATGCATAGACACATTCATACACACATTCTGTCTCTGAAAAAGCATGCATATTTTATTATGTGCACATACATACACATGCATACACACATGTAGTACACTCACACACTCACTCACACACTCATACACTCTCACACACACACACACACACACACAGAGTTTGTCGGTACACAATCACTCACACATTCACACATACGGTTTGTGTGTTCACAATCATCCACAAAAATCACACATTCATGAATACACCCACTCACTCACTCTCTCATACACACACACACACACACACACACACACACACACTTTGTCCTTGCTGTGTTTGTAAGGCTCGTCACATGGGCCAACATCACAGCAGGGAGGAAGGACAATCTGTCTTCTTCTCTTCTCCAGCAAAGGACAGAAAGAAATTTCTCTTTCCGACCAAACGAAGAAAGCAGCAGCAAACAAACTCCTCTACACTTCATTTTCCTCCTCGGCTCTCATGTTTATTTGCACTTTTCCAGGAATATTTAGTTTGTCAAGGCGCTGCTTGCCGCTGGTTGTTCGGTAATGCCAGCAACGTTGGAATCCGACCTCATTACCTCTGCCAGCGAAGTTGGAAGGAGGTTTTGTTCGTTAGCAGTGTACCTCTAAAAAGTTACCAGTGGATTTGGCTGAAAGTGGGTGAACAGGCAGAGCTCGGCCCAAACATCAGTTCATACAGTTTTGGTGGCGATCCAGATCTGGGATTTCCGCCATTAGACAGTTAGTGTTTTTAGATTATAACAATTATGCTGCGTTCGAGTGCTGGTGGGAAAGTCCGACAAGCGGGACTTCCGAGTCGGCTGCTGAACAACGTCGCATTCAGGTGCTATTTTACTCAGAAAATCAAACCCGGAGGTCAAATGATAAAGAAACATGAGCTGCAGCTTTGCAAGGTGGAGAATTATTTGGCATTGATGGAGGATTGCGCTCTACTGAGTTCCCTCTAGTTCTACAATTGCGCTCATTGCAAATTGCTCTGGATTAGTTACGATAACCGAAATTTCGATATGACTTCGATATTGCATTGCCAAAGGTTGAATTCAACATTCAGTTTTATAAACGTTAAATACTTTCATCAGATATGTTCTGCAAACTGCAATTTCATTTCAGCGTTTCCTCCAGACAAGACTGAAACTGAGCTGCGTTCATAGAAATATGTCATCCTACCTTAAGACCCAACATTTGTATTTTATATTGTGACAATAATGTTGGTACTATCACAAGTCGTGTTGAAAACTAACAGAGGTGGTAGAAGTACACAAATCTGTTACTCAAGTAAAAGTGCAAATACTCTAAAATCTAAAAAATATATGCTGGTTAAAGTTGAAGTCCCATTTAAAAAAAAAAATTGGAAAATATAAATAAATCAGATGATGTTTTCCTGAGAGTAACGAGTCTGTTTTGAAAGTGTAGTGAGTAGAAAGTATAGAGTTTTCTTTTGAAATGTAGTGAATACAAGTAAAAAGTCTTACTGTAAGTGAAAGAAAAACTAGAGTAAAGTACTTGATACTTGAAAATCTTACTTAAATACACCAGAGCCGCGTTCCCCATAACGCTCTGGAACACAACAACTCAAATATTACTAATAATTGTTTTAATATGTAAATTATAGGCATGCATTCATCAAAAAGTGTGTGTTTTCTAAAAGTTGGGATGACAACAGGAAGTCACAGCGTCAAAGAAATAACAGTTTTTCTTTCTTTATGAATCTGTTTATTATCTGTTTATTTTCTGTATTTTAGACCATGAAATATAAGTGGGAGGGAAAGCTTGGCTGCATAGTTGATTTCTTTCTTTCTTTCTTTCTTTCTCTCTTTCTTTTTTGGAAACTGTGGAATGACATTTGACCTCCCGCCAGATATTACTGTCTTGTGAAAAAGCGTAGTTGAGTTCTGTTTCAGCCATAACGCCCTCCCCGCCCCACATGGTAGAGAGTCTGTCCTGTCACAAACTATAGCTGATTATCCTCCCATGAATATTCATGTCACCGTTTCGACTTCTGCTTGCCCATGTGTCACTATACAAGCTCTGGGCATCAGGCCGTATGTGCATGAATATTTCCCTGTGTTCATACCTCAGTATCTAACTGTGTTTCATGTGTGTGTGTGTGTGTGTGTGTGTGTGTTAAGGGCCTGGCGGAGGGACAGACGGCCCCCTGGGAAACGGCCAAGAAGGACGAGAACCGCAACAAGAATCGCTATGGCAACATCATCGCTTGTGAGTACTGATATAGACAGAGACGGTTACTGCAGTGCTGATGGCTCATTATTAATGCGGTACTGGATTAGTTTGGTCTGGCTTAGCTTAGTTTCAGTTTAGTTTACTTGGCTGTTATTTAGTGTAGTTTAGCTCGGGTTGGTGTGGTTTATATACGGTTCATGTTGGTGTGGATTGATTTAGGTTGGTTAGTAATGGTCTGGTTTGGTTTCAAGTTCAAGTTCATTTATATAGCGCTTTAAAAGTAGACATGCACATGGACACTCCCACACACACACACACACACACACACACAGCTTTGAATACACATACGTCCACAGACACCAGATCAGTTAAAACAAAAAGCTAGTTTGGAATTGAATTGGACGACACTTAGATAAACTTCAGTGAACAGAGCCTCTTCTCCTTTAACTCTACAGCCTGACCGGAGCTAGCAATGGCGTAGTTTGGTTTGGTTTGTGTGTTTGATCTCTGTTGGTTAGCTTGCAAGTGAAGCATTTCAAAGCTACGAGTGTATCTCACATACCTTGAATCAACCTTTAGTTTAAGATAAGATGTGATAGCACTTTAATGATCCCCTTGGGGAAATTCAGGATAAATGGAAGCACAGGCCCTAGCGAGGATCGAACTCGCGACCCCTGGTTTACAAGACCAGTGCTCTAACCACTGAGCTATAGAGCCGGTAAAGTCAGGTTCAGCACTACTACTCCATACCCGGGGGATGCACGCGCCACAACTACACACAGACTTGCCAAATATGCACATAAACAGCGAAACTTTGGGAAAATTGAAAAATCAGCTTCGTCAGTCCCTGCCTATGCCAATGCTCAATGCCCATGTGCAGTTTCAGATTGATTGGCCAACCCACTGAGGAGCAAAATGGATGCAGACAGACAGACAGACATGAGTTTTCCTCATTTTATAGTAGGATAGTAAGACAACAGGCAGCAAGACAGAAGACAGTTTCATTGTTATTCTTCTTCCAATTGCTTGTTTTGTGAAAAAACAACAAAAAAACCCCCAAAAAACAACTGCTTGATACACAGGAAACGTTGTTTGTAGAATCAGAAACTGTTAATCCGTTATGTGGGAGCTTCTGGCGGGCGGCGGAGCGTTCCAACCAGAGTTTTAATAAAACATATGCTAGAGCAGCAGGTGTACTGAGTCTGGAGACCTTCCTTCAAACCGAGGACGCCGGTCCAAACCTCCGTGTTGGCAAGCGTCCGTCCTGCTGAAGTGTCCTTCAGCAGGACCCCCCCCACCCACCCCCCACACCCCCCCCCCCCCCCCCCCCCACCCCCCACCCCCCACCCCGGCTCCAGACTGTTGTTCTGTCTGCAGTCACCTCCTGCCAGGCTGCTGAAATGAAATGAAATGTGTCTTTGGTGGATAAATCAGTGAGAGTCACCGAGTGAGAGATGAGAACATTTGACTGATTCAGGTATATACAGTCTTTGGTCTTTGCCTGTTTTCATTCTTCGTCCCTGCTGGCCACCGTATGCTCTCTGACTGTGAGCCAATCAAATCAAAGAACAAACAATGACTCTGTGCATATGAAGCTGTGTGTGTGTGTGTGTGTGTGTGTGTGTGTGTGTTGTGTGTGTGTTTGGCCATGACTATGTGCATCTGAATGCGTCCTTGTGTGTTTTCTTTATGTCCATGCACGTGTGTGTGCCGTGCCCTTGTGTGTACATATGTTTGCATTGTATGCCCTGTGGTTTTGTGTGTGTGTGTGTGTGTGTGTGTGTGTGTGTGTATGTGTGTGTGTGTGTGTGGTGTAGTATTGTACAAAGCAACCTCAGGCCTCTATTAGTGTGAACAAGAGAAGCAGATTGTTTGGCTGAAGATGCTTTATTAAGTTTTATTAAAGGGTTTAGGGGTGTGTGTGTCAGTGTGTGTGTCAGTGTGTGTGTGTGTGTGTGTGTGTGTGTGTGTGTGTGTGCCTGCATTTGATACAGTGCTACAGCAGAGTGAGCATGTGTGCTTTCATTTAATGACCCAGACGTTTGCCTGTGCGTGCGTGCGTGCGTGTGTGTGTGTGTGTGAGCGCGTGCATGTATGATTCAGAAAACTGTGCTTGTGTGCTTTTATTTAACATTTGACAAGTGTGTGTGTGTGTGTGTGTGTGTGCATCTCATTACAGGGGTTTAGATGTCAAGGCAAAGACACTGCACTAACCTGAAGGCTCTAAAATGAAACATTGCGCTGAAATGAAATAGCCTGTCACGGACTTGATAGCCAACAGGAATTATGATAAATTTGCTATTAGTACAAATCCTTTAATTACAAGGGCCGGTAATGGAAACTGTCCATCTTGCTTGCTGTGATTGTACAAAGGCTCATTTTCTTGGGAAAATGTTTTAAAAGCCCCCCGGGGGAAAGGACTTTGTGCGCCGTCTTTATTAGAACAAGGAAGTGTGGTGAGAGCGGCGGGCGGACTTTACATACGGCTGAAAGCTTCTTCTCTCTCTCTTCCTCCGGCAGGTTGAACTTTAATTCCCCTTTGAAACAAGGGATTCGCCTTCTGTTACGGGGCTTGAGCTCCACTATCAGAGAATAATCTCCCTGCTCTCTCTCTCTCTCTCTCTCTCAGACGTTCATACACTTTCTGTCTCTCTCTCTTTCTTTCACACATGCACATGTTTGTATTACTATACTTGTGAGGACTTTCATTATGGTCATTCCCCTTACCCCTAACCCTGCTCTCTCACCACTCCTTGCCTAAACTCCACCCCTTACACTGGCCCAATCCCAATCCCACAGACTCACAGACTTTGACGCACGTTCCCATCAAGTCCGCGAGGCTTCAGGACGTCCCACTGTGAAATCGGTAAGTGCGCGAGGGCTCACTGGCGGACTTTATGAGCCCTTTATGCAGACTTTCAGCAAGTCCGCATTTCTGTAGACTTTACTTCAGGGAATTACCCACAGTTCATAGTGTTTGTGACGTTAATATTCATGTATGTGGAAAATTTCTGCCAATACACCCGATACAAAATTAAAAAAAAACATAATTAAGAACTTAGAGAGAAACAGGCATGAAAGGATCAAACTACATGCCAGATACAGTTAAAAGAGAAAACATTGCAACATTAAAACTCATTTGAGAAAAAAGAAAGTTTTCCTAAACGTTTAAGAAGGATGTTACATGCTGCTAATATAAGCAGCATGTAATATAGCCTTTCTTATGTGCTTATTTGTGCTCATTAAGTTTTATTAAAAGTACCGTTTGCTTTCAACGTACCTCCTACTGTTTTTTACATAATTTACATATTGTAATGATGCAGTGCAGGTTAACCTCTAGTAGAATGAAGAGTATTTTCTACATCCATTAGCACAGTATAAACTTTGCAATGTTACAAAACATATACCTAGGGCTATTTAACATTATTCATCAACATTTTTTTTCATTTTAGCTTAATAATGCTGTTTAGACAAAAAAGCGCAAACAAAGAGTAAATTACAAATTGATTAATTGACGGGCGATAACGTCGTCAAGGCAACACGTGATACCACAAAGTGCTGTCCCATTCCTCCTGTACCATTTCAAGCCCTCATGTCTTCTCACACTCAGACACTACAGCTGCACACACAGGTGACGCCAGTTAAGTCTGTGAGGGCTCAGGGCCCGGTCTGTAGGGGGGACATTGGGATTGGGCCCCAAACCTAAACACAGACTGGACTTATAGTTAACATTTCTTTAACAGAGGCAGTGCTTCTTTGGCTCCGCCCACTGAGGTTTAACTCAACCAACCTGATTGTTAGCAGTTCTGCATCTGAGAAATGTTTGTAGAACTAAAACTCTAAGCTACAACCCAAACCTAATCCTAATTCTAATTTTAACCCTAAATTCAAGTCTTAAACCTAAACTAGCCCCATGAAGAAAGGTGCTAGGCCTATCATCTTTCTATCCTTATGAGGACATTTGGTCGTCAAAAACACAGGAACACACACGATTCCTCTGTTAACTCCCCCTCTCACACACACTTTATCTTAGTCTCCCTCTCTCTCTCTCTCTCTCTCTCTCTCTCTCTCTCTCTCTCTCTCTCTCTCTCTCTCTCTCTCTCTCAGTTTGGCGAGGGCTGATTCGAGTTGAAGTGTTAACACACTTTTCCTCCGGCCATCTGCCACACAAACGGTTGATGCCATGTTTGAAATCCCTTCAGCATAGTGAATAAATGTTAATCTACCAACCTGTCCTCTGTCTCCTCAGCACCTCCCCTCCTCTCCTCCCCTCTCACCTCCTCCTCTCCTCAGCACCTCCCCTCCTCTCCTCCTCTTTCACCTCCTCCTCTCCTCTCCTCAACACCTCCCCTCCTCTCCTCCCTTCTCACCTCCTCCTCTCCTCACCTCCTCTCCTCCTCTCCTCTCCTCAACACCTCCTCTCCTCCCCTCTCCTCCTCTTAACACCTCCCCTCCTCTCCTCCCCTCCTCTCACCTCCTCTCCTCTCCTCCCCTCTCCTCCTCTCCTCAACACCTCCCCTCCTCTCCTCCTCTCTCACCTCCTCCTCTCCTCTCCTCTCCTCTCCTCAACACCTCCCCTCCTGTCCTCTCCTCCTCTCTCACCTCCTCCTCCTCTCCTCTCCTCTCACCTCCTCCCTTTCCTTCCTCTCCCTCCTCATGTTCGCTTCCCTTTCCTTCTCTGTGCTTTTATTTTCCTCTCCCCTCCCCATTTCTCCTCTACTCTTCACTTCCTTCTCCTGTCTTCCCCCCTTCTCCTTCTCCTCTCTTTCACCTTTAATTTCACCATGTTTCCTTCCTTCTTCTCCTCCTCTCCCCTCTTCTTCTCTTCCTCTTCCTTCTTCTCGTCCGCCTTCCTCCCCCCTTCTCGTTGCTCACCCTCTTCACTCCTCCACTTACTCTCCTCTCCTCCCTTCTCCCCACACCTCTTCTCCTCTTTTCATTTCCTTTCCTCTCTCTCCTTCTCAGCTTGCCTCCTCCTCCTCTCCATCTCCTCTCTATTTCCTCTCCTCTCCTCTCCTCTCCTCCTCTCTATTTCCTCTCCTCTCCTCTCCTCTCCTCCTCTCCTCATCTCCTCCCCTCTTCCCTCTCCTCCTCCTCTTCTCTCCTCCTATTCATTCATCCTGTCTGATTAACTCTGACAGTTTATGGGTTGAGGCAAAGCGCAGCGAGTGTTTCCTATTTACAAGCATCTGTCTGCTTCGATTTCCCCCCTCCCCCCCTCCCCTCCTCCCCTCTCCTCTCCTCTCCTCCCCCTCTTCTTCTTCTTCTTCTTCTTCTTCTTCTTCTTCTTCTGCTAATTCTTCCTCTCCTCCTCACCCCTCGGTTCACAGAACAACCTTCCCATATGGTCACTTATAATTCAACAGAAGCATGCCTCCAAAATAAACAGATTTATTGGCAAGCATTTACATTTGAGCAAAGAGGGTGTGTGTGTGTGTGTGTGTGTGTGTGTGTGTGTGTGTGTGTGTGTGTGTGTGTGTGTGTGTGTGTGTGTGTGTGGTCAGGGGGTGGGGGGTGTGAAGGTGAGGAGGTGCCGTGGGTTGGGAGTGTGTGTGTGTGTGTGTGTGTGTGTGTTTGTATTTTATGTAGGCTAAGTACATGTTAATCTACAAGGTGTACGTGTGTGTTTGTGTCTGTGTGTGTGTGTGTGTGTGTGTGCGTGTGCTAGTGTGTATTGGGGGGTGTGGTTTTGTATTAGTGTGTGTTTATGTGTGTGTCTGTGTGTGTGTTTGTGTGGATGTTTAAGTGCTTGCTACTGTGTGTTTATGTGTGTATTAGTGTGTGTTAAAGGGGGTGTGGTCGTGTGTCAGTGTGTGATTAGGTGTGTATTAGTGTGTGTTAATGTGTAGGTGTGTTTACGTGTGTGCTACTGTGTGTTTATGTTTGTGTGTGTGTGTGTGTGTGTGTGTGTTCATATACACAAGTGTATACATGATTGAGTGCATTTCTGTGTGTTCATATATATTTATGTGTTCATATATTTTTGTGTGTGTGTGTGTGTGTGTGTGTGTGTGTGTGGGGGCGAGGTGTTTCTGAGCATGTGCGTGGCTATACACATGTTGGTGTGTGTGTGTGTGTGTGTGTGTGCTTGCATGTGTACGTGCGCACGCCTGGGTCAGTGTAGGGAATCTGCTCATCAGAGATAAAATAGTCTGACTTTTTCCTTCTCTCCCTCTCTCCCTCTCTTTCTCTATCCCTCGCTCTGTCTTTCCGTCCCTCTCTCTCTCTCC
>NW_027284150.1:0-23690 GCF_046629955.1 Centroberyx affinis | reverse complement strand
GAAACTTTAATCCTGTCTGAAAGAAACAGCAGGTGGCGCTTCCCCACCTGCTGTGTGTGTGTGGTGTGTGTGTGTGTGTGTGGTGTGTGGTGTGTGTGTGTGTGTGTGTGTGTGTGTGTGTGTGTGTGTGTGTGTGTGTGTGTACCTCTGTGGTCCTGTTGACTACGACTCCAGAATTCTGTCTGGGCATTCTGAGTGAAGTCCTTAAAGGGGCGTGTCTCTGCTGCTCATCCAGATAGGCCAGATCCTCAGGTGGGCGGAGCTAGTGGCTGGACAGAGAGAGAGAGAGAGAGAGAGAGAGAGAGAGAGAGAGAGAGAGAGAGAGAGGGGAGAGAGAGAGAGAGAGAGAGGGAGGGAGAGAGAGAGATTCTTAATTATTAATACAGCGACATAACGTCAACATGGCGGCACACAACACTAAACACATAAACACTGCACATCTTCACAACACACTTCAGTTACACTTCACTTCATTACACGTTACATGTTACATGTTACATGTTACATGTTACATGTTATATGTTATATGTTACATTACATCACATCAACAATGTTAAACACATTCTTCTGAAATGTGAAGTTGCCCAATGAGGTGACCAGATTTTTTGGAACAAATCTAGGACCCGCCTCGTCTACTTCTACCTCAGTTAGTGATTTCCTACGTTTCCCAGAATGCCTTTTGACAACTCCAAGAAAAGGGGCCCAAACTCACTCATAGCACATCTTTCAGCTAGCGACTGTAGTGAAGCCAGTGGTGGAGCCTGTACAGCTCGCTTGGAAGCATATGAATCTATTTTATGTTTTTGAACTGCTGCACAATTTGGTTCATGCAGGCTAAATAAAATTTCCACTGCATCTACAGTAGGTATGTATTTACTGCACCTCTTTTTGTTTTTCCACTTTCTGCATAATATGACACATTGTTTAAGTGGTAAAAAATATACTCACATTAGTTTTTCTTGGCTTTTAAAAGTAATCTCTGTGATTCTATAGCAGTATACAGTAATTAATTTAGTTTGGGAAGTGGGCAGTGGCAATGACTGGGGGCTGGGGATGGATGGGTAGGAGGAGGTTCTATTGAAAAAGAATAGCATGCAGCTCATTTAAAATAAACGGAAGAAATGAACGTGAACTAGTTCATTTTTTGGGACTGGGAACTTAGTTCAAAATTCAAAATTGTGAACTATGAACATGAACTAGTTCATTTTGATCTGTGTGAACTGAACTTTGAGCTAGCTCTTGTGAAGTGTGAACTTGCACAACACTGTACTCCATACATACTGAAACAGAATAAGAACAGAATGCTTGTTGGATCAGAGGTAGTCGGACAGTAGAAACAGGCGGTGCAACAATATCTAAAAAGTACTAGGTGTTCCTTGCCAGTAACGTACTTTAAGGCAAAGTGTGTTTATATTATTTATATAGCACAAGGCAAATACAATGTAACCTGACTTGCCAGATGGTTTGTTACTCAGAACCATCTGGGAAGTCGTCATTGGAAACTGTTTGGAAAAGGGCAGGCACTTTCAAAAAATACTTGGCAGGTGATTGGCTGAACCATCTGTCTGTCACCGTCTATCACAGGCTAACTTCAACCAATCAGATCAACGAACCGTATAAACAAACTCTTGCCGAAGCCGGTCGGGAGTTCAGAAATAACTGATGTCACAGCAGCATGTCAGCAGCCTCTTTAGGAGCCGCCATTGTTGTGAAGGAACAGGCGCTTCTCGCTGTCGCCACACCTAAGCCCCGCCCCCAGCTGACCTCACAGGACGCCGATTGGTCCGCACCGCTGTGGTTCGGCCACAAACGCAGAACTTGAAGCCTGGCAAGATGGATTCTCGCGTGATCGTGGTCTCGCGAATCCAGCTGCCTCGCAAGGTAAAATACAATATGCTTCACATAAAACAGAAAAAAATACATAAAAATCCTCAACTTGCTCAGGGCCACACACTGCAACTATTCAAAATGACATTAAAAAAAGAAAGAAAGAAAGAAAGAAAGAAAGAAAGCAATACATAATAATAAAGATAATAACACCTGTTTTTGAGCCGACTTTTAAAAGAGCTGACAGTGGGAACATCTCAGTGCTTCTGGAAGTTTATTCCAGTAAATGGGAGCAGCTTCACCTGATTTAGTTTTCAGACTAGTTTAACAGACCGGTCCCAGAGGACCTCAGAGGTCTGGGTGGCTCAGACCGGTCCCAGAGGACCTCAGAGGTCTGGGTGGCTCGGGCCGGTCCCAGAGGACCTCAGAGGTCTGGGTGGCTCGGACCGGTCCCAGAGGACCTCAGAGGTCTGGGTGGCTCGGACCGGTCCCAGAGGACCTCAGAGGTCTGGGTGGCTCGGGCCGGTCCCAGAGGACCTCAGAGGTCTGGGTGGCTCAGATCCTAAGAGCCGGTCAGAAATGTGTTTTGGGGCTAAGCCATTTAGCGCTAATGTAAAATACATAATGTAAGATACATATGAGGAAATAAAGGCAGGTCTGCAGGTACAAACATGTAAAAAGCCTTTATTATAGTGGCTAGATAATAATGTACCATTATGTATCTTATGTTACTGGCAAGGAATATCACAAGTATTTCTTACATATTACATACGCACTGCTGATAGAACAATGTGATTTATTATAGGGCTGAACAATTAATCGAAATTTTATCGAAATCGCAATATGGCCTACCGCAATTTTCAAATCACAGGAGGCGCAATATTTGTTAAAGGTGAAATGTGTCAAAATATCATTTTAAAGTAAATATTGTGGTGCTGCAGAGATGTCCTGGCCTACACATCATATTCTACAGACTGAAGAAAACATCTTTGTTTGGTACAGATCCCCGCAATAATCACACCATAATCATTTTAATACGCTTTTTTAATGAAAATGAGAATAATGATGTAAAAATGATCATTCCCTCTAATATCGCAAATCATATCGCAATTGCAATATCAGTCAAAATAATCGCATGCATTAGATATTTTCTCAAAATCGTTCAGCCCTAATTTATTATAACAGTTGTCTTATGACCATAGAAAGGTTTAGCTGTACAGATATACGTCTCCACGTGTCACTGTATCGCAGCAGCAGTCTCAGCCAGGAAAGCTTGCGTAACGTCTCTGAATGTGAATTTCAGCTGAAAAGGAGAAGAGGATTACGCAACGCTGTGCGAACAATCACTGATCAGGATCGTAGATTGTAGAACGTGAGGATCCAGGGTTTAAAGTTAAAATTTTCACAAAAATAAAACTTACTTCTGTTTCTTAATTAGATTCTGCGAAAACAAAGAACAGGCATGAGGAAAGGACAGGAGGAAAGGATTTTGTCTGAGCGTCTCCCTACAGACGTTATAAAGCTGGTTAAGAAACACTAATGAACGTTTATAATCTAAAGTGTCTAGAGCAGGGAAAACAGACGGGAACTTCTCACCAGTAGTTTGATCCAGACAGACTCCAGTTCACCCAGTCACAAACCAGTAAGACCACAGAGAGTGTCGAACAAAATGACGCTGGCTGCACCTCTTCCCAATGTGTGTGTGTGTGTGTGTGTGTGTGTGTGTGACCTCACACCACACACACACACACACACACACACACACACACACACACACACACACACACAGACACACTTCCTTCCTTTCCCAAAGCGCTGACGTTTTGTTTAGTTTTCATGAGAAGAGAGAGAGGAGAAAGAAGAGAGTGAGGAGAGTTTGGGAGGGAGAGAGAGAGAGAGAGAGAGAGAGATAGAGAGAGAGAGAGGGAGGGAGAGAGGGAGGGAGAGAGGGGAGAAAGAGAGAGAGAGACAGAGAGAGAGAGAGAGAGGGAGAGAGAGAGGGAGAGAGGGAGGGAGGAGGGAGGAGGGAGAGAGGAGCGGACCATGTCTTTCCTTCCTGACAGGAAAGTGTGACACACACACACACACACACACACACACACACACACACACACACACACACACACACACACACACACACACACACACAACATCCATCATCTTACCAGCGACAGAGTTGGGGCGTGGCATGAGGTAGAGAGGGATGGAGTGGGTGGAGCCTGAGGAGTGGGCGGAGTCAGGCCCTCTCTCTGGGTGGAGCTTGTTGAGGCTGTAGGTGGAGGCGGCCATGTTGTCCTCCACCGCGTACAGGAAGCCGTCATTCACGCTTCCTGCCGCACCCATACAGGAAGAGGAAGAGGAAGCCTTCGGCCGGCCCCCCTGCTGCCAGAGCGTCAGGCTGCTGCCGCGGTAACCGTCGCCGTGGTACTGGCCGCTGCCCCCCCGCTCTGCTGCCGACTCAGCAGAGTAGCTGGTCAACGTGGCTGAGAGAGAATTAACAGTGTAGCATTTTTAGCATTCTTCATTGAAAACAAGCAGTGCTGCTAGCCACAAGCTAATAATTTCATAATATTTACAAGAAGAAAAAAGTAATTTAGCATTATTAAAATTCTTTATTGAAAACGAGCAGTACCACTAGCCACAAGCTAGTCATTTCAAATTTACCGAAGAAAAAATTAACAATTTAGCATTGTTATTGTTAGCTTTCATAACAAGTAGTACCACTTGCCAGGAGCTAACAACCATTTTATAATACCCATCTGCCTCACCTATAATGCCGCTGTCTCTGCTGTCCAGGGTGGAGGTGGGGGAGGTGACGGAGATGACGGAGGCGTAGTTGGAGGAGGTGTGGTTGTTGTTGCTGCCCTCCCCTCCAGCAGGAGGCAGCAGGGTGGAGCAGGGGGAGGCGCCCGGGGGGGAGGTGCTGCTACTGGCCAGACTGGAGGAGGGAGAGATCCTCTGGAGGAGAGAGAGGCACAGAGAGAGAGAGAGAGAGAGAGAGGGAGAATAATTTTGAGAATAAACAATAAACTTATAAACAATAGAATAGAATAGTGTTACAAACTGCCCCCCCTCAAGGAACCCCCTCAAGGACCACCAAGGGTCCTTGAGGGGGTTCCAGGGGTCCGCAGCAAATTGATGAATTGTTAAACTTCAGCATTATTTAATTTACAAGAACTTAGAGAATGTAGAAGAATGACTGTTCTGATCATAGTTTCCCTGTTATCTCTCTACCTACAATACAGACAGTCATGCAAAGTCATATCTGACAATAAAAATGTTCTGAGATTTGGGTCCCAGAGACAAAATCTCATCAAGTGGGGGTCTGTGGATCTAATGTGGACTGAATTAGGGTCCTTGATATGAAAAAGGTTGAGAATCACTGGTTTAGATCCTACCTTATATGATGATATATCTGCTGTTTCAGATGGTGTATACAGTATATGGTCTAGCTGTGAAGCTGTTGTTATTCCAAAGCATCCTTAATTATGGTCTGTATAATTTGTGCAGCGGTGTCCCAGTTGGTATGGAACAGTTAATCTGAATTATGACTCTGGTTGATTAGAGTGCTAACGCTATCAATCATTATCAAATTGGGGATTATAATAACGTGAGGCTATATCTTAGCCTTAACCACATATCTATTGTGGTGCCCCGTGTGAGGCCTGGAGTGTGACTCATGCCAGCATAAAGACTTACCCCACTGCCTTTTAATCCATATTGTGGTGCAGCTGACATGACTGGATCAGCAACTTTTCAGATTACCATGGTAGCTTTTGATACAATTGTAGAAAGTGTAAAAGCCAAGTTCATTTGCTTTGATTGTTAGGCTGCCATAACCATAAGTGGACACATTATTGTTGTTACATGTTATATTTCTTCAGTGAGTGATCCTCATTGTTTGACACATGCATGTTGCGACATTGCTAAAACTTGGAAGCGTTCACGTGTTTAATGGCCAAAACAAACTGCAGCAATCACACAATTTTCTCAATTAGACTTTATTGTATTACTGTGATTATACTGATCATGTTAATTTTTACTTTCTTGGACTGCTGACATCAGACGCATTTTCACAATTCATGACACCAAGTGGAAAATATCAGAGCCCACAAAAAATCTCACGTCCCACTGATGTGAATGTTTTCTCCTAGTCGACAGGGGCAGGGAATTCAACTTGCACATTTGTACAACTGTCTAAAATTACAATATTAATAAATAATAATTATGATTATAAGCCTCTCAATGAAAAAAAGATATCGGTCTGAATGTGAGACTCTCTTATTGACTCCCACTCAAAACAGAAGCAGTCCAGTCTGCCTAGCGGTGCTCTCAGTGAAGACAGACGTAGTCGGTAGTGAGACTTATCGCTTCACTGGTATACTGATGTACCGTCCTGCTGGTAAACACATTTACCTATACATTCACCATTTCCCAACATTTACCATAACATCTATGTTTTATGTGATATATACTTATATATACTATATGAGTACTTTTAGTCATAACCAAACTTTTAGCGCAATTCTTATAAGTGATTCTGATATGCTTGGTAAGTCCGGGCCCAGAGTCTTGTGGTACACAGAGTTCCTCCATCACTGATTATAACTCCGGCCCAGCCCGATAAATACAGGACCCATCCACAGACCACAGACCAGAGCCATATGGCCCTAACTGTCTCAACTAGTAGAAACTCTGTGATAAACCCAGGATATATAGAGCTCTTCCACTGACCACAGACCAGAGCCATGTGTGTGAACCAGATTCTCAACTCTGTCCTACTCTGTCTCAGAATAGGTTCACAGCTGATTTCTACTGTCATAACCCAGAATATGTAGGGCTCCTCCACAGACCAGATGGCCAAACAGGCGGCCAGCTGTGTTCCACTCTGTCCTAACCTGCTACATATAGGGCTCCTCCCATAGGCGTCATTTACACTGGGGACGCCGGGGATATGTCCCCATCACTTTTTGGAATGTTTGATTCTGTGTCCACCACTTTTTAAACCTCCTTTAAGGGTTACAATATCCTCTCAACAAATGTGAATGAACCTCAGCAACAGGCTATCTGTTGTTAGTTCCCATCAAGAGAGATGCTACAGATAACCTGTGGCTCTTTCTGAGAGGCTTTGTGACTCACCCAGCCGACAGGAATACCTTCTGGACAGAAGACGACTGGTTGACTGGCCAACAATGCATTCAGGTCGGGAGAAAGCAACTGCAGCTTTAGCTGGTTTGTGTGAGAAAGACGTAACAGGGCTGACTTTGTGGGTTGCCATGTCTGCTTATTGTAAGCAAATTCTGACTTGAAAATATCGGCAGTCCCGGGATGCATTTTTTTTTTTTTATCTTATTTGCGTTTGTCCACCAAATGCATAGAAACAAAACAGTGAGATCATTTCTGATGAAATACAACCTGTCAATCATCATCCCCCCCTGAATCCAGCTCCACTATCTGCACAAACTGTAGCACAGAGCAGCCTCTCTCTCTCTCTCTCTCTCTCTCTCTCTCTCTCTCTCTCTCTCTCTCTCTCTCTCTACCAGGTGCTGTTAGTCTGAGAATGCGAGATACCATGCTCTAGAGATAGCCTGGTGCATAGTCAATTTATAGGCTATCTATATTTTCTTTATTTACTTACATACAAGAAGTCTGTGTATAAATGATCCTACTTTCACTCTGTACAGCCTAGTGTTATCCGCTTCTTTTGACACTCTGGTTGCTTGTTTGCTTGTTTCTCTCATGAGATCTGACAACAACGAGTAAACCAGCAAGAGAAATAAAAAGAAGATTGTCCCCAGCACTTTCCCATCCAAGTGACGCCCTTGGCTCCTCCACAGAGCACAGAGCCAGCTCTCAGCATGTAGGCCCACAGTGGTAACCGTGGTAACCGTGGTAACCATGGTAACAGCGGCACTGGTACTGTATGGTACTTGTTGTATGTGTGTATCAGGTGTGTGCATGTGTGTGTACATCTATGCATCTACAAGTGTGTGTTTGTGACTGTGTGCATATGTGTGTATGTATGCGTGCATCTATGTTTGTGTGTGTGTGTGTTGGCTACCTGTCCGTCATCCTGGAGGTGGTAGGGTGACCCCGCCTCTCCTCCAATCAGCTTCTCCCCCAGCAGGAAGCCCAGCCTCGTCATCAGCGTATCAGCTGCCTCGTCTACCGAGGGGGGCGGGCCTAACTCGTCCTCCTCACCTGGAGAAAAAGAGAGAGAGAGAGAGAGAGAGAGAGAGAGAGAGAGAGAGACAGGGAGAGAGAGACAGAGAGTTTAGTTACAAATCTTTTTCAGTTAGCTCTCTTTTTCTAGCCTGCTTGTTATATATTTAGACATTATTAACTAACAGACAATTCTCCACTGGACCTTTGTTAGCAGTGTTACCAACTCTCTTCCTGCTCAGAAAGTCACTAGGACTCATCAGTTGACATCATACGCTAACTTTACTATATTTGCTATAGGGCTGTACTGTGAAGCGCTGTGATCAGACTTCTTTGATCAGACAAGTAGCCAAAGCATTTATCACCAAATACTTTGGGAGTTGTCACATTAACATCGGTTTGAAAAAGTCACTAAGTTTGCTTAAAGGAAATCAACAGGTGAGCTGGCTGCTATAGGGCGGTCCAGCGATGACCTTTCTCTGTAGGCCAACCTGGAAGTTAGCTCCGCCCCCCCACTATAACTTCAATGAGTTTTTGAATGTGAACACAGGCTTATGATACTACAGCAGAAGCTGCATTCCTCCAACATCACCAACACTCAACACGTTAACTAGCAGGCTAACGTTACACCAGCTAATTTAAAAACCTACAATAAAAAAACACTACAATTGGAAAACAAACTATGAATTGATAAATCTATAATGGAAAATCATTCATTGAAAAGAGTGTGGGTACTATATCTTAGAGGCTTTGAGGCGGACTATCCTGTGTAACGGCGTGATGGTTTTGTGACAAACCGCAGACAAAGAAGAACCATCACACTCAGCTCCACATTAAGGATTTCATGACCAACGTTTCTAGTCTGGCCTTTGTTAAGCTACATTTTGTGACAAACCCACTACAGATCAATTTCTAAGACAGTTAGCCATTTGTTAGCAACTTACTCTATTACTGTATTTCATGAATGGGATGTTTAATGGTTTATTTTATCTCACAGAACGAAATGTGACACTGTGTCAAGCTTAACCACAGAGCTTATTCCATTCAAAATCTTAATCACTTTTCAACTGAGGGAACCCGTGGCTCAAAAACGCTGACTCGGACTCACACCTGGGCTGCTCTGTTGGCCTGGAACACAGTGGTTACCATGGTTACAAGGGACCAGCACTCTAGAAAAGTTGCCAGATGTCGTGACAAAGTTGTCAGCAGAGTTTTTCCGCTGCAAATCTTCTGCACCTTCCGGCCCTGTTGCTAGCTCACTGCCTCCATCTACTGCTGAACAGGTTATGCAGACTGCAAAGTCAGTTCAAGTAGCAAACTGTTAGGCAACGCAATATATAAATGTTACACAATAATCTTCAAACTTCCATATTTTTTAAATTATAAATACTAAACAAGAGTATTGATCCTGCAATAACTTTGAACTGTGCTTCTGTCTGTACCTGCACTCCATGTGAAAACGCTTCATAAAGATTAAAGAGTAACTGAACCCCAAACTCAAATGTGTGGTGAAAATGTAATGTAATGGTGAAAAGTAGGGTACTGCACTGGCCATCTGCTATTGGCTGGTCTTCGGTCCAGGTGACCTCACCTTCTGTAGAGCACAACAGAGGTGACATCACTTGGCATCACCTGACTCTTTAAATGCAAACTGATTGGACGTCCTCATTGTGTTTTCTGTCACAACGTCCAGTTGGAATTTAACTCATTTTTCTTTCTCCTTCCACCTTCTGTGAGATCTAAGCATCAGGCCCTCTGAATTAGCCCCGCCCCCTCACACTGTGACAGACTGTGAATCCGTCCAATCAGCATAAAGGTAGTTACAAATCTGTCCAATCGGAAGAGAGCGTGAAGAGCCAATCCCTCTAGAACACACACACACACACACACACACACACACACACACACACATAAAATAAAACCAACATAGTTTCACTAACCAACACAAGGCAAGACTGTGTGTGTGTGTGTGTGTGTGTGTGTGTGTGTGTGTGTGTGTGTGTCTGTAATAGTGATTGATCTTCACTTTAATGTATTCACTATCCTGACCTAAATATGCCAAATGTACACACACACACACACGCACGTACGCACGCACGCACGCGCACACACACACACACACACACACACACACACACACACACACACACACACACATTTAAACCGAGAATGTAAACCACAGCCTGAACTCTCTCTCTCTCTCTCTCTCTCTCTCTCTCTCTGACAGTCTATAATTACAGCTATAAACTGCTGACTGTTGGACTAAATACTGGAGAAACATCACACACACACACACACACACACACACACACACATGTACACGCACACACACGCACGCACACACACACACACACACACACACTGGAAATAAAACCAAGATGGTTTCACTAACCAACACAAAGCACACTGGGAAGGCTGTGTGTGTGTGTGTGTGTGTGTGTGTGTGTGTGTGTGTGTGTGTGTGTGTGTGTGTGTGTGTGTGGTAAGTCAATGACAGGGTGAGTGTGTCATTTTTAGAAGAAGAAAAATAAAATGAGAAGATGAGATACAGACAGAACAGACCTTTCTTTCTCTCTTTCTTCCTTACTTCCTTAGTTTCCTCGCTTCCTAACCTCTTATCTGCTATCATTCCTTTCTTCCTTCCCTCCTTCCTCTCCTCACCTCCTTCCTTCTTTTCCTATGTTTTAATCCTATCCTTCCCTCCTTCCTTAAACTGGTCAGTGTCGGGTCAGTCAGCCTAGTTGGTTGGTAAACTAGTCCAAGTGTTTCACCCAGAATGTTATTCTTGTCAGGGTGTAAGAACCAATCAGAAAGCATAATTGAACAATGCAATGAGTAAAGATCACATGATGTCTGTTTCTCTGTAGCTGTGGTCAGGAGGAAGCTGCATCCTATCACAGGAGACCAGATCTGATATTGCTAAAAGCCGATATTTCAGTCTGACCCTGACAGAAGCTGATCTGTCTGCTGAAACAGAGACAGCAGGCTTATTTTGAGGAGAGAGAGTCCTTCACTTCTCACCTTCCTCTCCTCCTCCTCCTCCTCCTCCTCCTCCTCCTCCTCTCTCTGCTCCACCCGCAGGGCGATCCGTCCAATCCCGACACAGATCGGAGCTCTCCTCCTGGGAGAGGCAACAGCAGACGTACAACAGCCAGCGCCGCAGGAGCGAGGAGGCGTGGCTAACGACCCCCGTCGCCATGATGTCTCCATAGCAACCGCAGCGGCCCACCCGTCTCCAGGGGCGACGGACGGAGGATCGCTCGTACCGACACCACTTGGCTCTCGAACGGGCGCACGCTTTCAAAATGGCCGCCGTGCAGTCCATATCTAGCCAGCAGCAGAGTTCTGATTGGTTCAGAGACTTTCCATGTAGAGGGCGGAGTCAACAAGTCAGAGGGCTGCTATTAGCCCGGAACACAATGGTTACCATGGTTACAAGGGACCCATGCTCTAGAACACAGCGGTTACCGTGGTTACATGGGACTAAGGTTCTAGATATAGTAAAAAGTGGCAGCGCGCACAACTCCAAATCTTAAACGATGTCTCGGGTTCTCGGCTGTAGCAAGGATCAAAACAAACGGAACGCCGGCACTCAGAAAATTAATCTTCTAATTTATTATGGGCGTTTCAGCTAGAAGCCATCATCAGCGTTCTAGAACTAAGGTTCTAGAACACAGCGGTTACCATGGTTACATGGGACCAAGGTTCTAGGACACTGCGGTTACTGTGGTTTGCTTGATTGTTGTTGTTGTTGCTCTTCCTCTCTGTTCAGTTTCCTTGGCGACAGAAGAAAAATGTTAAATCCGCATGATGACATCACTGTCCAGTCCTGTCCTCATTGGTCCTGGGCTCCTCCCCCGCTCCTCCAGAGCAGATAGGTACACGAAGAAGAGAATGAGAGAAAAATGAAGGAAGGAGGAGGAGGAAGAGACACACAACTCCTTCACTCAAGTAAAAGCAGAAACAGCAGAAGCAGACGTACTCCAGTCTGAACTCTACTCAGCAGAAGAACTTCAGTTAATAAGCAGGACAACAGAGTTGGACATTGGAAGTTTGCCTGAAATATAAATACTGCGGTAATATCCAAGCACAGTCCTTCAGTAAAGGAACTGAGCGACCTAATGTTCAATTAAAGAAAGTTTAAGTCCTTTTCCTGCCACAATACAGCTTCCAAATCTGACCACAAGTCAGAGTAGAGCTGGATGATCACAATCCGCTGGATATTGTCCCTTTGAGCCAAAAGTAGAGCGAGAAAAGTTTCAGAGTTTAAATCCTTTTGGATCAAAGGTAGAACCTCCTCAAAAATACCAGCGGAGCGAGAGAGCAACAACTGAAGGAAGAGGTGGATGGAGTGAATTATCCGTTACATGTCGTCCTCTTTGCTCACAACTATAGCAAGTAAAGTTTCAAAGTCTTCAAGGTCCTTTTCTTTCAACAGTCGAGCCTCCATATCTGGTCTGAAAGACGACCTCCTTCTCCGAAATCTGACTACAAATCACAACTCCCCTCCTCCAACCCGAAAAACACACACACACACACACACACAGGAGAGAGAGAGAAAGAGAGGGAGTGCAGAAGGAGCTGGACGGAGGGAGTAATCCGTTAAATGTCGTTCCTCTGCGGCCACAAGAAGAGCGAGGAAAGTTCAGACAGAAAGTTTAGTCCTTTTCTTTCAGCGGGGAAAACACCCAGGAGAGGAGGACTGAAGGAAGAGCCGGCAGGGCGAAGAAACCTTTCAATTAAAGTTTCAACTTCTCTGAGCGCAGCAGAGCTTCCAAATCCGACCACAAATCACAGTAGAGCTGGATGATTATAATCCAGTTTTAGATACAAGAAAAGCAATGAGTTTCAACTTTAGAGTCCGAGAAAAAAAGAACAGAAAAACCCCAAAACAAACACAGATCGAGAAAACAGCTAAAGAAAGAGTTGGATGGAAAAGTTTGAAAGTCTGGATGCGTTTCATTCAACGGCAGATCCGCCTCAAAAACAACAACGTCATCGTGTTCAGTTCTTTTAAATAAAGTTTAAGTCCTTTTCAATCAACAAAAAACCTCCTCAATGAGAGAGAGAGAGAGAGAGAGAGAGAGAGAGAGAGGGGGACAAACAAAAAGGTAGAGAGACACAGAGAGAGAGTTAGAGAGAGGGTCCAGATGGTAGTGTTTAAGAGAAGTGTGTCAAATCTGCCTGAGGAAGAGGAGGAGGAGGAAGAGGAGGAAGAGGAGGAAGAGGAGGAGGAAGAGGGGGAGGAGGGGGAGGAGGGGTTGGCGGGGGGTCGAGTTACATTTCTTCCTGCGTCTCGCCCTCTTTGTCTCTCTGACACACACACACACACACACACACACACACACACACTGTGTCTCTCTCACACGGCTGATCAAATGAATGGTCAAAGGTCAACTCCCCCCCGCTGCCAGACACAGTGTAACAGGTCACAGCTGTGTGTGTGTGTGTGTGTGTGTGTGTGTGTGTGTGTGAGAGAGAGAGAGAGAGAGAGAGAGAGAGAGAGAGAGAGAGAGAGAGAGAGAGAGAGAGAGACTGAGACTCTGTTGTCTTTATTTCCTCAGCTGGCTCAGCCCTCCTCCATCCTGGCTTCACTGTTACAGGTAACTCACTCACCACTTCTGTCTTTCTAATAAAGGTTTTTCAGTTTTATCCCCAACCTGCAACCAACCAGGTGTGTCTGCATCAGGGTGCGAACAAGCACAGATCCTGTACCGGCCCATGGCGCGTGTTCAATTCTTACAGGTTACAGGTTAAACTGCACTAAGTGATTTCAGACCCTGTAACCAATCCTGAAACTAACGTGTGCTATGTGGAGATTTCCATGAGACGTAATGATATAAACCAGTAGCCACACAGCAGCAGCTTGTTGTTGTTTTCACCTCTTTTCTAAAGCTTGTTGAGTAATGGTGAATTGATGAAGCAAGCAAAGGAAACGTTTTCAACTAGTAAACTTGCTACCTGCCTCTTCACTTGTCATTGTGGGTCATGTGACCTTCAGCGGGAGAAAAATCTGGCAAAGTGAGACTAGTAACCGGCGTCATTTCTCCGTAGGTACGTTTGTTTTAGCCTTAGCCTTTATGCATGTTTGTCCTTTACCGTTAAAGTTTGTAGTGCAGCAGAAGACGAGTTACTGTTTGCATCCTGTTACTAACACAGGAGAGTCTGGAGGAAATTGTGGAATTTTAAGTTTCACTTTCATTTTCACAGCAGGAGACTGTTGGATTGAGTTCAGTCTGCTGGTCTGCTGTCAGCAGGACAGTGATGGTTATGCCAGAAGCAAAGTACAGACCATACGTAGCAGGACATCTCACATTTACCGAGCCACTGAGCTACCGAATCCTGTCTTGCATCGAAATAGTGCTCACACTTCAGGATGAGGCAGATAGATAGACACTTAGATATATAGATAGATAGATGGATGTTCCTACCCGTCATTCTCTTTCCTAGCCGGAGGTTGAGGAGGGGGGAGGAGGGGAGCGAACGAGTGAATCCCTCCATCATCCTGACCTCTGACCCCTCTGACTCAGTGTTACCGCCACCTAGAGAGAGAGAGAGAGACAGAGACTATGACTTTTGATGCACACACACACACACATACATATACACACATACACACACACACTTCTGCTTTCTTTTTCTATTTTGGATTTTAATTTTTTATGGCCTAGGCTTTCTTCAGTATCCACACTGTTCATGAGTTTTATCTGCATTTAAAAAAACTTAATTCAAAATCTAAATATTTTAACAATCAAACACAGAAAAAGATGAGAGAAGCACAAGTATTTCTGCTTTCTCCAGTGTCTGTTTTGTTGGTTGGTCTATGTTTTAGTTTTTTGCACCAAGTTTAAAATTGTTTAATTAAAGGGTGAGGGCAGTGTTTTTTTTGTTTTTTTTAAATAGAAATAGAATTCAACGTAACCTTGAGAAGAGAAGAGAAATAAACAACATTACATTCCAATTACATAAAACCTTTGTATCTTTTCAAAATGTCCACAATACTGACACATCTTTGTCAACGCACAGCTAGAAATGGTTTACTGGTTGCTATGGTGACTCCTCCGGTAACCAGGGAGCTAGGTGATATCTTTCATGTTTTTTGCTGTGTTTTTTTCTCAGGCAAACTTTACATGTTTACAACTTTACATGCTGGTCACTGCTGTGTAAATGCTGAAGACCCCTAGAGGGCGCTCTGTGCCGGGAATACAGACCTGGACATATCACCATGGCAACCATAATCACAGTAAAGAGCAGCTTTTTTCAAAGTAGTGGCGATCACGCTGTAATGAGACATGTAGCCTAGGTATTTAAAGGGTGATGAAACCTATCAGGAAGACAACATTATGCAATGTATTGTCAAGATTACAGCAAAGATGGATGTGTTTCATCCTAAAATAAAAATTAAAAAAAGTCAGACAATACAAACCTAAAGAGTAACATTCAGGTTGTTTTGTATTTATGACTGTAATAATTCACAGATGTATTTATGTCTGTAAACATGTATGTGAATACAATCACACATGTATTGATTTGTTTTTTCTTCTTTTAATAGAGGTTATCATGGCAATTAGGCTATTTTATATAACCCAGAAATAAAAAAAGGGGGGTAGGAATTGATAAGTGTGCACTTCTACCTACTCCTTTTCGAACATGTACCATTATTATTATTTTTGTTGTTTATTCTGGTTGTTGTATATTTGTTTGTGTAACGGTACATGATCGAAATAAATCTAATCAAATCAAATCAAATTGCCCTTAACATTGATTAACAGATAAAAAAGTTAATTTAGTAATTTGGTTTTAATTTTCAGTTTGTGACAAGTTTCACTATTTATTTTGCACTACTTTACACAGTAGAGCGTGTAGACAGGCAGCCGGCAAAGAGGAAACAAGGAAGTGCTAAAGAAACAACCAAGATAGCAACAAAACTGTGGGGGCAAGGCCTGACTGTTTATTTACCGACATGACTCATTACAGAGCAACTTTATGTTGCTTTGGCTGCCATGGGGGTTGATTTTGGGAGCGTGGTTTGTTAGGATTGGATTAAAACACCCAGGCAAGCTAGACACAGTAGATCTATTGTGAAGCAACTCTTATAAAAAAGAAGTATATTTTAGTATATGCTTAGTACACTTCTTTAAAATAAAAAATAAATAAAAAAGAGTACACTTTTATTTAACTTTGCTGGACATGCAAAAACTTGAAAATAGTGTCCTCAGGCTTACATAGACTTTTAATGATGAATACTTTTAATGAAGTATACTTTAATAAACTTAGAAAGCGATTCAATTAAGTCACACAAAGTTCAAATACACCTTAATACACTTTTAACAATATTTTTTAATTGAACATTTTTGTGAGTCAACCTCAAGTATACAGATATGAATTTAAATAGACTATTTCAGTCCCATCAAGACCAAAATTATTACTTTAATACTAAATACTGGTACTGTACTTTTAAGTTAACTCAAAGTATACCTACAAGTATCCTTTTATAAACTAAAAAGTGGGCCAATTTAGTCCCAACAAGTAAAAAAAATAGTACACTTAAAAGTAAACAGTTTACCAATGTTAGTTCACTTCTTATACTTAAGTACAGGTCAGAATCGATCGATAGTCACTTCAAAGCCAAGAAACTTCAGCTGTATTTTGAGACAATGTTCACAGCCAAAACTCTTTCTACATCTCACTCTCCTTTATAAGTACTCATATTAAGTTCTACTGTTTGTGTAAATGTCGTCATTATATCCTGCAGTTACATTATGTTGTACCTCTTTATCTTGGTCCAGGTCACAGTTCACACACAGTTTTTAAGTACAACTTATCATCTTGCACTGTGTTGATCAGACAAATTTGATGATGTGTTTTTTTTTTTTTTTTTTTAATGAATATAGGAATATCTAGCCGTGTCTCTCTGTGTGGTTCCTCTTTAACTTTCCCCACAAAGTTCTCATGTACAAATGAGACAGTATTGGTATTCAGGGCTTTAATTTGTGGTCTTATAGGACGCATCACACTGCAATTTGTGTATAACAAATACATAACAAATACAATTTTCTCAGACTTTACAGATAATCTCCACCGCATAGAATCCATCTTTTCCAAACATATCTCAAGTCTGTCCTAATTATCTAAACAAAAGAAATCAGCAGGAATAGAAGTTATTTTGCCATAAAGCACAGCTCAAAGGACAACAACAAAAAATCAAATTTATTTTCAATTTCTCCCACATCCCACAGCAGCCAGTTCCTATCCTCTGGTATACCATTGAACCTTCCCATTAATATCTGATCTTTATTATGCAAAGAGAGATCTTTAGCGTTGTATGACACACAGCAAAGTTATGTTCTGACATAGCTGTTATACCAACTGTGTTAACCTTCCCATGGTGCACTGCTTGCTAAGATAGATTCATAGTCGTTGTACAGGAAGAAGCGAGCCTGAGCCAAAGGCTGGACGGCCATGTTGGACAAATAATACCAGACCATGTACTCTGAGTCTGTGGCAGCCGCCTCAGCATAGTGGACGGCCCACTGCCAGGTGTCGTACTGAGTATTTCCTTTTGCGTTCAAACTGTAAAACCCAATCCAGGAGTTGTGGAACTCTGCTTTCCAGTCGGTGAAGGTTTTCTTGATGTAGAGCCGAGCTCCGGCCCAGCCGTTTTCAGTGTACAGCTCGAGCGCGGCATCGAAACTACGAATATCGACCGGGATCTTCCTGTCCACGACGTCACTCACCGGACCGCTCAGGACTGTTGCACCCAATACCAGCCTGAGCTGAAAGCCGGGATTGAAAGCATATTCGGTATCCTTGGTTCCATAGCTGGTTTTACCGAGGCCAGTGGAGATCTTTCTGACGCTATTATGGTAGAGCTCCAGCTTCAATGGGCCGTCCCGCAGTCTGAAAGGAATGTTATCCCACTTCATCTGCACATAACCGTTTCCCGTTGTTTTCACCTCCAGCACAATCAAACCACAGTCTTGGTAGTTGGTGTTTGGCTCTGCTTCGACAAAGCCTTCAGCGAGCTTGTCCTGACTCTTCTGGCTGGCTGTTTCGTCATACTTCGCGCTCTGGCTTGTTTCATTGAGGTTTTGAGGAGACATGGTCTCGTTCAATGTTTCGTCAAACAACCGTCCGGAGCAGAATTTGCTGAAGGTGACTCCTCTGTAGTCTGCGGCATACAGGAAGTTGGCCAGGCTCTGCACCGTGGTCTGGGCTAGCTCTTGAATCTCCCTGAGGATGCTGACACTAACACTGTAGGTGTGGTTGGAACAGGTCTGCATTGCGTAGACCTGATCCACCACGCCTTCATCTCGATGGAACCTGACCACCAGCCTGTCCACGTTGGCCTGGTTGGCCTGGTTGGACTGTGTGTTTAGGTCTGCGGTGACGTAGGTGGGAAGCTGTCGGGAGCTGAGGTCCCCCAACACGTAGTACACCAAACTGTCCTGGTCCAATGGGGGCAACACAATTGGACGATTGGCAAAAACCTTCAGGCCATAGTCGCCTCTAGAAGGGACAAATCTGGGCCTCATCTCGTTGTTATTCTGAATATCTACAGTGCTGGCGAGGAAGTAGAGCAGCTTCAGGCCATGCTGGGGGGACTGGTGGCCAAAAGCCACGTGCCGCAGGTCGCTGGTAGAATTGAGGACGGTGATGTTTCTCTCCGCAGATGATGCAGCGAGGAGAACAAATAGAAGAACACAGCAAAGCGCATGAAGGCCTACTCTCACCATGGTCAACCTAATGAGAGGAAAGGAACAGCAAGTTACAGTCTCCTCCACCTCTAGCCTTAGCATGACTGGAGCCTACCTACATGCTATAGTTAGGTACCCTGAATAGACTTCAGTAAAAAATGACTTTCCAATGGCCTATGATGAGGTATTGTAAGTACACAACAGAAAGAAAAGAAAGCTGCTTACAAAAGCTGGTTATATGTGAAGGGTTCAATTCCAAAACTCTATAGATCAATAAAATATAGATGATTCAGACTGTGAAAGTGTTCTCATTCAGTCAACTAAGGACTGAAGTTACCTTCTATCCTTCAAAAAGTGCCATAATGTGGTTTAGATTTTAAGCCGTAAATTATTTTATATCATTTTGACTACAGTTAGGCATCATGTTATGACATTTTGATAACAGAATAATTATGTTTTAGAGGATAGAATCATATGTGGTTTTGAAAATATTTACTGATCAAGTAGCTATTGTTTTCCAAAATAAAATGGGGCTTTGGGAAGAGCCCCTTCCTAAATACAAATGAAAATAAATAGTCTTTGTGTTACCTGTGTCCTGTGGCTGCAGTAGAATGACCGGAGAACTCCTCCATCCAGTTTTATAATCAGTATTAGGAGGAAGTAATAAGTTCCAAGGTTTTTCCCCATGACTTGTTAATGAATCTTATCTCAGTAATCAATCAATCAACTGTATCTGCAAACACGTGTGTGTGTGTGTGTGTGTGTGTGTGTCTGTGTGTGTGGGTGTGTGTGTGTGTGTGTGTGTGTTCAAGGTTCATAATGATAAAACATGATGATATGTAGCAGTAAGTATGGTCTATAGCACACAGCAAAATCAAATTACACTATACTTCATACTACTGTACTAGACTAGATTAAAAGACGTTACAAAACGATTTAGACGGAAGAAGTGGTACAAAAAGGTGATCCAAAAAATGGTGTCAACAGGTTTAGAAGTGTATTACTGTAACAGGTGTATTAGTGGTATGAACAGGTGTATTAGTGGTATGAACAGGTTTTGAAGTGGTGTAAACATCTTTAGAAGTGGTGTAAACATCTTTAGAAGTGGTGTAAACATCTTTAGAAGTGGTGTAAACAGGTTTAGAAGTGGTGTAAACAAGTGTTGTGTTCTGTGTTCTGTGGCTGCAGTAGAATGACTGGAGAACTCCATCCAGCTTGATAATCAGTATTAGGAGGAAGAAGGTCCAAGGTTTTTCCCCATAACTTAATGAATCTTATCTCAGTAATCAATCAATCTATCAACTGTATCTGCAAACACGTGTGTGTGTGTGTGTGTATGTGTGTGTGTGTGTGTGTGTGTGTGTGTGGGTGGGTGGATGTGTTAATGTTTCTTTGTCTAAAAGGTTCATGTTTGGACTTCACAGAACTGAACATCATGATAAAACATGATGATATGTAGCAGTAAGTATGTTCTATAGCACACAGCGAAACTAAACTACACTATACTACATTAAACTAGACAAAAGTTCACCAGACTAGAGTAAAGTGCTACAAAAAGGTTCAGAAGGAAGATGAGGTATAATCAGGTTTGGAAGTGGTGTAATCAGGTTTAGAAGTGGTGTAAACAGGTTTAGAAGTGGTGTAAACAGGTTTAGAAGTGGTGTTAAGTGGTTTAGAAGTGGTGTAAACAGGTTAGAAGTGGTGTTAAGTGGTTTAGAAGTGGTATTAACAGGTTAGAAGTGGTGTAAACAGGTTTAGAAGTGGTATAAAGTGGTTTAGAAGTGGTATTAACAGGTTTAGAAGTGGTGTAAACAGGTTTAGAAGTGGTGTAAACAGGTTTAGAAGTGGTGTAAACAGGTTTAGAAGTGGTGTAAACAGGTTAGAAGTGGTATTAACAGGTTTAGAAGTGGTATAAACTGTTTTTTGAAGTGGTATAAAGAGGTTTAGAAGTGGTGTAAACAGGTTTAGAAGTGGTGTAAACAGGTTTAGAAGTGGTATAAACTGTTTTTTGAAGTGGTATAAAGAGGTTTAGAAGTGGTATAAACTGTTTTTTGAAGTGGTATAAACAGGTTTAGAAGTGGTGTAAACAGGTTTAGAAGTGGTATAAACTGTTTTTTGAAGTGGTATAAACAGGTTTAGAAGTGGTGTAAACAGGTTTAGAAGTGGTATAAACTGTTTTTTGAAGTGGTATAAACTGTTTTTTGAAGTGGTATAAAGAGGTTTAGAAGTGGTGTAAACAGGTTTAGAAGTGGTGTAAACAGGTTTAGAAGTGGTATAAACTGTTTTTTGAAGTGGTATAAACAGGTTTAGAAGTGGTATAAAGTGGTTTAGAAGTGGTATAAACTGTTTTTTGAAGTGGTATAAACAGGTTTAGAAGTGGTGTAAACAGGTTTAGAAGTGGTATAAACTGTTTTTTGAAGTGGTATAAAGAGGTTTAGAAGTGGTGTAAACAGGTTTAGAAGTGGTGTAAACAGGTTTAGAAGTGGTATAAACTGTTTTTTGAAGTGGTATAAAGAGGTTTAGAAGTGGTGTAAACAGGTTTAGAAGTGGTGTAAACAGGTTTAGAAGTGGTGTAAACAGGTTAGAAATGGTATAAACAGGTTTAGAAGTGGTATAAAGTGGTTTAGAAGTGGTGTAAACAGGTTTAGAAGTGGTATAAAGTGGTTTAGAAGTGGTATAAACAGGTTTAGAAGTGGTATAAAGTGGTTTAGAAGTGATATTAACAGGTTTAGAAGTGGTATTAACAGGTTTAGAAGTGGTGTAAACAGGTTAGAAGTGGTATTAACAGGTTTAGAAGTGGTGTAAACAGGTTTAGAAGTGGTGTAAACAGGTTAGAAGTGGTATTAACAGGTTTAGAAGTGGTATTAACAGGTTTAGAAGTGGTGTAAACAGGTTTAGAAGTGGTATAAAGTGGTTTAGAAGTGGTATTAACGGGTTTAGAAGTGATGTAAACAGGTTTAGAAGTGGTGTAAACAGGTTTAGAAGTGGTGTAAACAGGTTTAGAAGTGGTGTAAACAGCGCGCACCTAAGGAGAGAACTGCAGAACACAAAACACTACACTACACACCACACACATACAAACACATGCACACACAAGCAAGTTTTCATTCTTCTGTATGTTCACTACTTTGGAGAAAAGCCAGAATCCCCCAGAGGACGCTCTGCCTCGGACACTTCACCATGGCTCTGTCTCCTTGTGAAGGTCCCTTGCTTCTTCCTTCCTTCCTAACTAGGAAGCTTCCTAATCAGGTTCCTTGTCTGAACTAAAACTGCTTTTTCAAAACACACTGTAGAAATGATCAAACTCCTCTTGTGGTTTATTTCTCCTCCATCAAACTGAGGCAGGAGAGACGTTATCGCTAGCTATACTATGCTCATTTCAGCTGACTGGACTCACATTCAGTCACATGATTCACTGTTGACAGTTTTCACATCAAAATTAATTCAAAATGTTTGATGTATGTTATTTTTCACGAAGCAGGGTCCACCATTCATTTTAGCGGCTGTTGAGGAAGTTTTGTTCTTCTTCGCTGATGTTGCAAGGTATTGTGGTATTTCCTGCTCCACCTGAGGAACCGCTGTATGCTTCCTTCAAAAATGACCAAAACAAGGAACCTTAAAAGGAAGCTTCCTATGTGTCCTACCTGAAGGAGACAGAACTACAACTCGAGCCAATGTAAGCTGTGTCGGTAAGGTGCGCCTCGAGGGAAATCTGGGTAGATAACAATGTCTGGGAGAATACTCAACTCTGATTGGCTGGAGGGTGATCATTACATTTGTTTACACACACACACACACACACACACACACACACACAGTACTGACCACTGTTGCGGTTCTTCCGGTTCTTGCCGCCCAGCAGCATCTTCAGGCTGTTCCGGAACATGGTTGCCCCCGACGACAAGTCTCACACACACACATGCACACACACACGCGCACGCACACACTTCCTGTCAACACACACTAGAGACACACCTAGGGAGAGGGAGAGGGAGAAAGAGACATTCAGTTAACTTCCCCCATAAGTTCAACTCATTTGGTTGCATTGCTCTCTCTCTCTCTCTCTCTCGCAGCGCTGTGATTGGCTGGTTCTTGTAGCCCCGCCCACCTGGAGGAAACGTCAGGAGAGTTCAGAGCAGAAAGGACCTCACCTGTTTCATCTGCCTCACCGAATCCTAGCAGGCTGAAAACTCAGTATGTCTGCAACAATATGACGACATGAGCTCTGTCTTTATGGCACAACAGTTATGACTTCAAACTGTTCACGCTAACTACATTTCCCATCAGACCTTGCGTGGATCATGATGTGTATTAGAACCAGGATTCGGGTCACATGGGAAAGATGGTAAATACCAGCTTCCTGCTAGAAAATACTGTTCTCAGGTCAGCTTTTAGATGGTAAATACTACTTGGGTTTGGTGATGGGCTTCCTGGATCCTGACCTAATGACGTGCACACACACACACACACACACACACACACACACACACACACACACACACACACACAGAGAGAGAGAGAGAGCGAGAGAGAGAGAGAGAGAGAGAGAGAGAGAGACACACACACACAGAAACACACACCAGCAGGCGATCAGGGTTATAGTCTAATCCATATTCTGATTAATGGATTGCTTAGCAACGGCACATGGTTGCCTAGCAACAATATTACCAGCCAGCGAGTCAGGGTGCTCAGAACTCACACTGTAGTAAAATGAGAGAGAGAGAGGGAGAGAGAGAGAGAGAGAGAGAGAGAGAGAGCGAGAGAAGAGAGAGAGAGCGAGAGAGAGAGAAAGAGAGAGAGAGACAGAGAGAGAGGAAGAGAGAGAGCAGAGAGAGAGAGAGAGCAGAGAGTGAGTGCGAGAGAGAGAGAAAGAGAGAGAGAGACAGAGAGAGAGAGGAAGAGAGAGAGCAGAGAGAGAGAGACAGAGAGAGGGAGAGAGAGAGTGTGTGTGATATATTCTGCAGAGCCAGCGATTTTACAGAGGAACACATTTAACACTGATAT
>NW_027284149.1:0-19717 GCF_046629955.1 Centroberyx affinis | reverse complement strand
CCTTGCTGTCGCGTGCTCTCTTGCTCATTAGCATATGCCTGAGGAAATGGGAAAGGAAATCGAATGTCCCAAGAAATAAATGAATGAATGAATGAATAAATAAATGAAAAATATGATATTTATTCATTGACTGATTTATTTTTGAAAATATTTATTAATTTACGCATTTCTATAAATATTCCCACATTTATTTTACCACTTATTAATTCATTAATTTATTGATTTATTCATTCCTTTATTTGTTAATGCATTTATTTATGTATTCATGCAATTATCATTTCATTATTTCATTGATTTATGGATTTATTTATTCATTCGTTCATTCATTTATTAAAATGACAGTTCTGGTCCTCCATACATTTGAAGGAATCTTTGTCTTTTCTCCAAACATAAGCCCGTCTGGATGGAGGAAGAGGGCTCATCAGATCAGGTTTTGTGCCCCTTACACCAGGTTATGCATCTCCATGTGTTGCTCTTGGAAAAATAGTGGTTTCTGAAACTGTTCCTCTGTTTGGCATATATTGTAGTGGTTTGGCCACATTAAATAATTTTCTAGTTTTTGTGACTGATGCTCCTATAATTTGGCTGCTGATGGAGCTCTGTTAGTTGCCTCCTGTTGCTTTGAAAACACACATATAAACACAGTGATTTTCCTAGCTCTTTTAAAGCTGACACACATACTGCTAATTGGCATTCAGTGTGATTTGACTCCCTGTGCAGCAGCCTTTGCAATTGTGATTTAGTTACTTCAAAGTAAAAGTCCTCTTTCCTGTGGTGTTTTTTGTTATTTAGTCCACCCCCTGTGTAAAGAGAGCGACAGAGAGAAACAGAGAGACAGACAATAAGAAGGAATGTGTCATCCATGGCTGGCTGATCAGACAGGCTGGCATGTGGAAAGGTCACCAGACCCGCGGGGGTCAAAGGTCATGGGTCAGCATCAGGCTTTGAGCAAGGGCAGATGGGCTTAACACTGCATGTGTGTGTGAGCGAGAGAGAGAGAGAGAGAGAAAGACTTGAAGAAATGACAAAACAGGAAAGCAAACTTCAAACAAGAGACTCAAGTACAAGCTTAAGTATGAACAGTGGGATATTTCTTTTTTTTTTTTCTTTGTGTGTGTGTGTGTGTAGGTGTGGTGACCCATGTCTAAATAATGTGTATGGTCAGGCTTCAGGGTGTCTCTCTGACACACGTCAAAGTGTGTGTATGCAAGTGTGTGTGTGTGTGTGTGTGTGAATTTGCATGTGTGTTGTTTGAGGAGTCCCCCCCCCCCCCCATGCGCGCGCACACACACACACACACACATGTTCCAATGCCATGTTTAAGAACTCATTTAGGCAGCCAGGAGGCGTTGGGACAATCAAGAAAGTCAAACAGTCAGCCAGGCACACACACACACACACACACACACACACACACAGACAGAGACAGTCAGTCAAAAAACCAGTCAGTCCACCAGCCAGTCAGTGATTTAAACACTTTATCAGTCGGTCCATCAGCAAAGCATGACTGACATTTAACATACTGAACACATGGTGGCACTCACACCCTGGCTCTGTGTGTGTGTGTGTGTGTGTGTGTGTGTGTTCCTGCATTTCTGTACTCAGGTTTCTGAACCTTAAATGCCTTCACAAGATAGAAAGATGAGAGAAGTCCTCTAAAGCGAGGACATTTTGCCGCTCCTCACTTCTTTTAGGATGAGGATTTTGAGTTTAGGGTTAAGATTAGAATTAGGATCGGTGTGTAGATACATCTATACTGTATGTGTAAGTTTCAAATTCATTCCATGTTGTTGACCTTTGATCCACACACACACAAACCGTTCCTGCCGTTCCGGGGCGACTTGCAGGACTTAAGTTGTTCTAATGCACTGATGCCTACTGTAACATTCAGGAGAGTTATGAAACAAAAGGTTAGCCCCCCGAATGCTCCAGTGTCAAGGATTACTTCTCAGACAAATTCTCCACCAACAAAGCCTCCATTGTGTCCCACCAAGCCCTCGAATTAGCAGCGGGGGCGACTGCACGCTTAACTAGGCTTGACAGGGCCACCACTCTCCCTGCATGGAGGAAAAAAAGACCTTTCTGAAGGTTTACTTAGATTGCTCAGATTTTATAGAAATAAAAAATAATACAAATAAAATAAAGATATAATACAGCCAGTATTATATAGTGTCTTATACATAAACATTAAAAGTAAAATTAAATTAAAATAAGCCTTCTACTATGCCTAGTTTTGAGATTTTAGATGAATATGTTAATTGAGTTAATGGAGTTTTTTGGGGCTGATAAATCTCAAATAGGAGGAGAGGAAAATGGAATATTCTGTTATTGGTGGGGTTTTTTTTGAAGTGGTAGTTTGGTTTGCCCTCCTCTTCCATGTAATGCAATGTCTTCAATGTAAACCCATAGGACTGTTTAAACCACCAGCGTCAAGCCATCTAGAATAAACAATAGGACTTCCGGTTAAGACTTCAAAATAAAAGCTTCGTGACGAACGTGTTTAGCCGTTGGTTTGAACGCACAGAAGTGAAAATGTAGAATGTATTTCAGGTGGAATCTTTCGTAAATTAAAGCTAAAATGCTGTTGTTGGTAGTTTTCCGTGTTAATAATACATATATAGGCCGATGCAAGATGCCATAAATACAGTGGGCTACCAAAAATATATGTAAAACACCAAACTTATACCAGACTCTGTCTTATATGCCTATTTTAACCCATTCAGTAGCACAATTGTACCTAAAAGCTGTATAATAGGAGGTTCAGTGGGTTCAAGAAAACAATCCTTTGTATATTTTTATTATCCGTGTGTATCTGGAATCTTGCATAAGCTATGTGGCTATTAATAGCCTATGCAGTTCATTTGCTGTTAAAAGGACATTCTGCAAAAAAACAAAAAAAACATAGGCCTATGTAACAGCTAGTTTCATGATTCCACTGAATATGTTGCATGGTACCAACTGTGATCCTGAAGTAGAATTCCACAATTTTTCAGAAGACAAGTTTCCATGACCTAAAAATGGTCATCCTAATGGGTTTGTTGTTTTTCTAAGGAGTAAGCAGTCTGGTTTCCACTCCAGTTGGGCTGAAAACAATCATCTAATGCAATAACTAAGTGAAACAAGATGAAACACATTCTGATATATTCCTGTAAAGTGACTCATTTGTAAAATTCCCTTATATTGCCAAACCTTTCCAGAGAATTTATCCACTTCCCCGACTTCCCCCCTGTCTGGAATACACCTCACAACGTTGAATGGTATTCCAGGAATTCCCTGTCTAGTGGAAACCGCAGCTGTGATAGGATTTTGTTATTCTGGACACCCCTATCCTGTTTTTAGAGTAAACACGTTGGCACTTTTATTTTGAAGGCAAAATCGATGTACTTCCTGTCTTGTTGTAGTTAACCGTAGCTAGCTTGATGCAAGTAAGCGTAGAGGCAGTGGGGGTTTAATGGGAGGAGGGTGAGGAGGAGGAAAACTCCCCATCCCGATACACTCCAGTTTTTTGCGTATCGCGCCGTTTACAGTAGAGCTCCTAGCTAACGACAGGAGTGGATGTGTTCGTGTCGTGCTCGTACTGGAAGTAGAAAACACACGCTCCTACCAGTAAAACTGCATGAGTGTGTTGGTGTAGTCATGAATTACACCTGAACCGGGCATGTAACCGGGTTCCTGGGCGTGGAAAAGCCGAAGAAAGCAGCTTGTCGACTTGTTTGTCGTGGGAATATTGTGAAACTAAACTTCCACCGTGACTGCAGTAGCTGCGCAGCCGAACCGACGGCAGTTTCAACGTTTCTTTTCGTCCCCGTTTGTTTCGCGTGAAGATTTCTTTAGCTCAGTTTACGTCAGGATGTGATTTGGGAACTTTTTGACCGACCGGTGACCGAGAGGGCGAGCGTTATTTTCTTACGTTTCATATTGTTGGGGAATATAGAAAGAAAACCCGCCTGCACAGTGAGAGGGATCTCGGCGACACATCCAGAGGTAAGCGGCAGCAGTTACAGCATACGCCTGTTAATTTACTTTTTCACAGCATCTGTCATGACTGTCTTGGTATTTTGTGTGAACAGTCTAGTTTTCTCTGCGCCCCTGCAACACCACTTTCCCATGGCTTCGTATTAACAGGAAAGGCTTTAGGGGGAAATCTTTTAAGAGCTATAAGCAAGACTCGTGAGTTCCACTTCTTATCAATGCATAGCCGGGTAGAATACGTCACGCCAAACGCCATTACAAATTCTGGCAATTTAAAGATACCTTGCTTATCGGAAAATGCCACATAGCTCACGGAACATGAGTAAAGACATTTACGAATGGCTGGGAGCCGATGGAAAATTCGGCAAACAGGTAATTCACCGAGCAGCACATGATTGCAAGAAAATCTCAACTTTTATAATTGATTTACGCAGCTCGTAACCGCCCTCGGTGCATTTTGAAGGAATAGGGATGTGGGAAAAGAAGGCGAACCAATTCTAAAAGTATATTTTTTTAGGGACGTATGTGGTTCTCGATGTATTGTGTGTATGCCGAATCGAAGAATGGAACCTATTGAATTGTAAAGTGCCTTTAGCCATGTTTTACGAGGTATTTGCGTTTGCTGATAAGTGAGGCAACACTACATTTCCACATTTTTGAATGGGGTTTGACGTGATGTTCACACAGGAGAGAGCGCAGTGTATCGGGGATGATCAATACATAGAACATCTGGACCCTCAGTGAGGGGCTTGATCCTCTTGAGAAAGCCACACACCATACTGGACTGATTGCTTTCAGTGTTAACTGACATGGTGGCATCTACACTGAATGTACAAGACATTAGGGACACTTACTCTATTCATGAAGTACACTAATGAGGTGAATCGTTATCCCTTATTGATTTCCCTTACTAAATCTATACCAATCACAAAAGAGGAGATTTAGATAAAGAGAAACAGAAGGCTTTTGAAGCTTTGAACCTATTGAGATGTGGATTGTGCTGAAGGGGCTGCAACTCAATATCAGGAAAATGTCTCTCTCTAATATTGTATGTACCTCCAGTGTATTGTGGGTGAAAAATTCAGTAATAGTCAGATGTTTCTGTGATGCAGATGAATCATACTGATCATAAGTTCTTAAACCGTTTAAGCAGTAGCCACATCAGAAATGTAAGTAGCCTAATGCAATCTACTCATCTCATTAAGAGACCAAGGCTCATTAAAACACATTGCTCATTAAAACTCATTGGAGACTGCAATTACCAAATGTTGAATTAAAAAAATGGTCTAGTTCCCATCTGCTTCAAAGCATTGCTGTACATGGTGACGTTTAGCATGTGAAGGTAATAGCAAGTTTGACTAAAGGTCACATTTAAGTCTAAGACTAGGTCTGTCTTTATGCAACTGGCCCTTGGTGTCAGTTCAGGTTAGAACAGTCTCCACACTGCACCTTGAACTATGAAACCATAAAACAATAGCATAATGATGATACTGCACTGGTAAGCCTAATGTTGATGTTGATTGTGTATAATATGACATTTATGCATGTTTATGGAGTCAGATGTGGATAATATGTATGTATTTAGCAGAAACGGTACAATTTTGTTCCCTGTTTAGAATGAAAGGTGTGATGCATGTATTCCCTAATATAGAAATGAGATCTGTAGGAAACATCCAAATCAAACTAAAATGTCTGTAATGACTTTGAATGACTTTGAAATGCAAAACTAGCAGCGAACTGCCACTTAATTTCTGTCTCTATGACAAATGAAAAGTTGCCTTAGTGCTCACTGTTGACGCTTATTCTATAATTGTTTTAAATGAAAAGGGAGTTCCATGGCGCTCTTCAAGCACGAGAAATCAAAAAGCCTTTTTGCATAGCTAGTTCAAAAGTACTACATTCTTTTGAACAAGCTATGCATTAAAGCCTTTTTTAAACTTTTTGCAAGAAGAGTGCCTTGAAACTTTTCCTTTTCCAGTGAAAGCAGCACCCACAAACCAAAGAGCACCTTCAACAAATGCCTCTGCACACAGACACCCAGTGGATCCTCTCCTCTTTGAACTATCTCTTTTGGTGACAGGAATGTTCTGACCTCGGTAAGATTGTGAGGCTCTGCTTTACAGAGCACAGCCTCAGTGACAAAAGGTACAATATATAACATTTTCTGCTGACTGGGGAATGCAGATTGGAGTTGTAGTTATGCAATCATTTCTTGGATTATTGGTTGGGTTAAACCTTAGTGTGCGGAGTCTTGGAAGGTCGGCAGCTAGCTAAGTAGCTTACCTAGACCAGTGGTTCTCAACGTGGGGTCCGGGGACCACCAGGGGTCCTTGAGGGAGTTACAGGGGGTCCCCAGCAAACTGATGAATTGTTAAACTTCACCATTATTTCATTTACAAGAAGTGAACACAATTAGAGAATGTAGAAGAAAAGACTATTTTGATCATAGTTTCACTGTTATCTCTCCACCTACAATACAGATAGTCATGGAATTCTGGACAAAATCATATCTAACTAGAAGGGCACTCAGAGAGCGCTATTATTGCTTGTTCATGAGTCGGATCCGGATCCGCTCCAAAATTTAATGGGTTCTTCCTTGGCCCATGCTACACCCTTCCACGAAGTTCCATGAAAATCGGGCCAGTAGTTTTTCCGTAATCCTGCTGACAGACAAACAGACAGACAAACAAACGGCACCGAAAACATAACCTCCTTGGCAGAGGTAACAATAAAAATATTCTCAGATTTGGGTTCAAGAGACAAAATCTCATCAAATGGGGATCTGTGGCTCTAATGTGGATTAAATTAGGGGTCCTTGATATGAAAAGGGTTGAGAATCATTGACCTAGACAGCTATAGGCTAGTATGGCTAGTTTGAACTTGGAGGATCAGCTAGGCTAACTACCTAGTATGGCTAGATCACATTTTATCAGTTAGTAGCAGAGCGCTAGGCTTCATAACATTGCTTCCTCCGCTCTTACCTCTTGTCTTTTTCACTGGGCTTCAGTCTAACGCTCTGTGGTTCTTTGGCTCCGCCCACTGGGGGTTGAACTCAACCAATCCGATCATTTCTGCCTCTTGAGAAATGTTTGTATAACTGGAACTCCAGTCTACCAGAGAGCTGTCTATGGGTTACACTGTAAATTCATGTAGCCTATATAATTAGAGCATCAGAACCTGTTTGAGTGGGGCGGAGACCTGGAATGTCGGCCGGGTGGCTGAGTAACCTCTGCTGCTGCTGTCAGACTCACATGGCTGTCTGCTGCTACAGAGAAGCTGCTGTCAGCACGGCTTCACCTGTACACCCCCTTCTTTGGCAAATAATCTTAGATCAATTCAGTTTCACCTGTGTTGCAATGCTGCTGCAATGATTTAGCCAGTCTCCAAAATGACCACCCACCAAGCACCAAATGTCAGGAGGGTTTGTTTTCGGCAGACATTTGCAGATTTTGTTAGTCAGTAGTATTCACATGGTATTCATATCTTGTCAAAGTAATAGAAATTGGCAGTGGTGTCACTACTTTTAGTGTTATTTATATCATGGTATACAGTTAATCTAGTATACCAGCCCATTCCTGAAGTGCATTAACTTATTCTGCCTGTATAAGAACCATGTGGCTGTATTTACTTTCACAGAGAAGCTACTAAAACGAAGCCCACAGTGAGGCTTTTATGTGGAAACACAAAAAATAAGGCTGTCGGCCCCGCTGAAAGCAACATCTCTTAACCTCACAGCAGAATCCTAAATCAAATCACGTTTCATAACTAAGGAAAGAGGACAAGTGAGGAGAGAGGAGGAAGAGAGAGAGAGTGAGGGCATGAACACTGTGTCTCTTTCTCCATGTTGTAGTGATTTAACACAGGAAGAGACCATTAGCCCTCAGAGGTCAGAGGTCAGGACGCACGGTCAGAGCATGAACGCACAGTCACACAGTTCACACACTTCCAGCTCCAGATCTGTACATATGTTCCAACCGCTTTGTTTGTTTGGTTTTCATTAGCGTTTGTGTGTGTGTGTTTTCCTGTGTGCGCTTCCCATGCGTGTACGTGTGTGTTTGGGCTTGTGTGAATACATGCGTCCCTGTGCGTGTGTGTGTGTGTGTGTGTGTGTGTGTGTGTGCGTCCTGGTGATGTGTGTGTTTTTCATTTGTACGATACAGAACGAGAGCGTTTTCCCTCGTCTTTGGCACGGCATCATGTTTGCTTCTCTACTCACTGTACACAGTCTGTTGTTGATCTGCATCGTAAGCTGTCTCTTATTCATTTTGACTGCTTCCTCATGCAACCCCCCCCCCCCCCCCCCCAGCTTGTGTGTGTGTGTCTTCTTGCTTTCAAGATGAAGAAAATTATACAAAATTGGGAAATTTTGTCAAACCTTTTGGGATTGAGGTTAGTTAGAATTAGGCATGTAGTGACAATGGAATGAATGTAAGACACTGGAATTTCCTTCCAAGTATAACATAATACAAGAGTGTGTGTGTGTGTGTGTGTGTGTTATCACTGTGGCTAGTCTTCCCTAAACAGAACCATCTGTTGCCTGGACTCCCACCTAGACCAATGACAGGGCCAGGTGACATTCCGTCCCCCAGCATGCCTCCCTGTGATTGGCCAGTGAAAGCCTGAGTAAGCACTCATGATTGGCCAATCATAGCCCGAGTAAACAACAGACCAGGAAATAGCCCTCTTGGGTGGATCAGTAAAGACTTTAATAGCTAGTGCTTTGTTGTTTGTGTGGGTGTAGGTTTACCTTACATTGTTGACTTGTGTGTGTGTGTGTGTGTGTTGCTGTGCTGTGTTTACCATACGTTGTTGTCTAGTTGCCTGCTGTGTGTCCTGAAATCAATGTTGTGCTGAATTTAGTTTACCTCTCAAGGTTCAAAGTGCTGCATTTGGTTTATCTGAAAAATATTGAAAACAGCAGCAGAGCAGCGTGAAGCAGAGGGAAGAGAATTAAACCACTCTTACCCTCAGTCATTGTAAATCTATAGCAAGGGTTTCTCATATTATTTTCAGCTTGGTAACCAAGCCAGGAACCCAGTCTCTCACTCTGGGACCCACTGTATTGATAAAATACTGCTACTATCATGTGGGGGCTCTTAAAGTGACAGCCTGCAAGATTCTTGTTTTTCCTGATTTTGGTGATATGTAGTCACTGCTTTGGTGTTTTGCCCTCAATATGATAATAAAGCCACTCAATGTAGACTGCAGCTAGTAAACGATGGTTAAACCTACCAGTCAAAAAGTATGTTGTTGTTTTTTAATTGGTCTTAAATTTAATTCCAGGTAGCATTAAAAAGACTTAAATTTTTATTTAGGTCTTTGCGTTTGAGTACAGAATCACTTTTAGAAACTTTCCTGTGATTGTCTCATTTCCCTGGTACTCATTGCATTGTGTTTTTTTTCTTGCAAACCCTTGTAGCGCCTAAGAAGGTTAAAACAACCCATATAAAGTGTTTGTGTCCAGAGTCTGGTCTTGCCCACTGTGTTGGGAGCAGCTGATTTAGGCCAGTTTATATGAGGGCAAGCCTCGCTCTGCTATATTTGGCCAGCTGTTAACTTGTTGGTCTCATTATCCTGTTGTTGTCAGGGAGGCTCAGTGAGAAGGGTCGGGATTTAAGAAGCCTATCTGACTGATTACTGACCCGCCTCCCTTTCAAGTGTTTTGTTGCAGTGTGTTTTCTTAATGTGGGCCTCATTATACTTTCCTGAACAGCTACAGCCACATTACATGTCGTGCTTCCTGAAGGCACACAGCTAAGGATGTGGAATATGTTCATAGTCTTCAGTCTGTCTATAGTATATCTTGTATTGAACCCTTGTGAACCCTCTGTTGTCCTTTTGTGATGTGTGTCAGTTTGTACTATGAACAGATTTGAATGTCTCTGTAGCAATTAGGGCTGCAACAAACGATTATTTCGATAATCAATCATTCTGGCAATTATTCTAGCGATGAATAGATTTGTCAGCTCAAGAAGAAACCGTGTCTCACAAATCTGATCCCAGTCCCTGTAACTTGAGTGAAGCCTGATGGACTTGTCTGTTCTCTTTGCTGTAATTTCTCATCTCTGGTGTTCATACCAGTTAAGAACACATAAGAAATAGCTGAATACGAGCATCAGTCCAGACTGCAGTTTCATTTTGTTATCCTCGGCTTTCCCTGCATGAAGAACTGCTGGCTATCAGGTGTCAACATCCGTCTCTGTCTACCCATACAACCTTGCGTTCCGGGGTCGTTTCCTGTAGTTGGTTCGCGTTACGCTCTCATTCCTAACAAACCCCACCACAGTTCTCTTGGAAGGGAGACACAGACACCGGCTTTGTTGTCACCTGGCTCCAAACATGCTTGGTGTGAACCCAAGACAAATTCCTGTGCATTAATTGGACTCGGCAGGAGACTGTGTTCACTACCAGAACGATACTGACCTTAGCAGTAAGTTTCTGTCGGCCTCTGCTAGCTTGCTAGTCCGACCAGCATCATTTCTTGTATGCTTCGGTATATCCAAGCCATATTTTCTGGAATAGAAATGAAAATGGCCCCAACTGCCGATACAGGTTTTTGCGCGGCATATACAATTTGCAAATCGTTCCCGTCATTACACCCATTTCAAACCCGGGGGAGGAACGTCTGACAGAAAAAATGCATCACATCAAGTCAGACCGCGTTGTCTTTTTTTTTTTATGGCACTATTTGTAAGTCAGTTTTGTCAGGCGGTGCGCTTTGCAAAACTCCCGAGAGCACAATGTCTGCAGTCTGCCAAACCATCAAGCTTCATTTATTTTACCACAGATGCCCTTTACTTCATCACCATGTCTGTTGATATACACACACACATACTCTTCCTCTCTCTCTCTCTCTCTCTCTCTCTCTCACACACACACACACACACAGACACCCCCACCATTTTATGATGATAGATATTTTGCTGCTGAGCGAAGAGTGGGACGTGTGGAGGGCCATTTAGCTGCCTGGGTAAATTGCTCTTACACTTTGTCTCTCTCTCTTACACTTTGTCTTTCTCTCTCTCTCTCTCTCCCCCTCTCTCACCCTTTCTCTCTGTCCCTCTCTCTCTCTGTCTCTCTCTCTCTCCCTGTGTTAATTCAGGGCCACGTCAGTCAGTCGGAGATGCGAGGCGTTGCTCTACAAATAGACAGAGTAATCATTAAGCGCATAAAAGACCGCCGCTCGCTTGGTAAAGAATAGAAAACATAAAAGCGAAGGGAGAAGCAAAGACAAAAAAGACCGGGGGAGGACAGTTACAATGGCACTCAGTCTAATGATTCTACCCAGCATTTTCTATTTCCATTTAATTCCATACAGTGTTTTCAATTACTCGTTATTCTAGCTCTTGTCGGGCTTATTCCAGGGCGATTGTCGGTGCACTAGACGGTAGGATGGATGCACATTACAGCTTATTTTTCTTATTGGCATTCAACAATGACGTGGTCCTTTTTTTTTTTTAAACGCTGAGTGAACTTCATGATCTTAGGGCAACAAAACCTGCTCAAAACTCACTTTCTGTTTCGTGAAAACCCGTCCGGAAAGTGAATGGTTTTCATCCGAAAGCAGCAGGGGAGTCGGTTCACTAAACTACAGCAAAGTTCCCGGCATTTAATATCATTTGCTATCAAAACCTAAAACCCCCTGAACCCCCTGAGCTCCACTAGAGCCGTCAGCCACCTGCTATGGAGGGAATGCTTCGTATAAAATCAATGAAAGTTGCTCCACTGCCGCTTGTGTTAGCGTCGCATTAGGGCCGGGCGATAATTCAATATTATCGTTTATCATCTTTCAGTGGAATCATATCGTGATGATATGAAGATATTTTGATATCGTGACACACATTTCTGATGTCTAAATTGATGATGACAAGCAAATTTTACTTAAAAACTCTACATTACCATTCGGTTCAATGAGATGAACATTCATTTGATTAATTAACATGATTTTGCATACATGAACCATATCATGATATATATTGATATTGAGAAAAATCCTTATCCTAATCGAAGCTTCCAAGCTCAAGAAAACGAGGTTCAGTTCTCAATGGCACAAGTGTGTTCATCATCATATAGTGCATTCACATGGGGAATAAAGTTGCTATTGCTCTAGTGTATTAAAAATATCCTCAAATGAAAAAAAAAAAACACCAAAGCTATACTTATGCTTATTGAGTACGTTTCCATGCACACCAATGCCCCATTCATTGGGATTAATCCGCTTAAGGCGATATTTTGAATACAACGTTTACATGGTTCGAAGTAGCGCAATTTCTCTAATAACCCGGTTCACATGGATTCATTTAATAATCTAATAAGTCCACCGCTCCACCGCACTGCACCGTGTTGTTTGCTCTGTAAATAGAACATCCAGGTTACTGCGACCTTTGACACGCACGGTTTGAAAAAAAGCCCAAAGCAATCGAAAGGCGTGTACATGCCCCAACAAAAGGAAAGACTCAGCAGAGACCTAGGCGTGTTGACTGTTTACACTGAGTATGACCTTACTCTTCCGCTTAAGATGATCAGATAAAAAGGTTCAGTTGACAGTTTAAATAGCCTTAATCGGGTTAAGATAGACGCATGAGTGTGCATGTAAATATACTCAATGATGAAGCTATTCTGCAGTTCTAGGTCAACTGGTGGCTCAAGCTAGTTGTTATAAAACGGGGCTCAGGTGAACGCTTCAGCAGCCTGTGACAGCATTTGTCTAGCAACTGTGTGTGTGTGTGTGTGTGTGTGTGTGGTCACGTCGTGTTTACTGCAGTATTTGTCCACTGGCAACGAAGTGTGTGTAATCTCTGTTTGGGCTTCTGCGAGTGTCCGAAGGTTGTGTTTGCTGTAGGACGCAGTAGCAGGTGTGTGTGTGTGTGTGTGTGTGTGTGACTTGTCCTTGACCACTCGGGTGTGTTTGTTCAGAATAGGTAAAGCCCAGAAGGCACCTGGTTTCTACACTTCACTTTCTCTTTGTGGTTTTCAAAAGCGAACTTCAGATCAGTTTAAATGTGACAGAAACTCAGACTTCAACAGCAAATCCAAGGGAAACGTCACAGTACTGGACACACTGTTTGATTGACAGCTGATGCGTACTCGTTTTATCCTGAAAAAAATTCTCCCTTCACTCAGTTATGTGCACGCACGAATTGTTTCCACCGCATTCAGCGTTTGTCCACTTCTGTCTTATTTTTGATTAGTTCCTGTAATTTCAGTTTCAAGCTTCAGCTTTCCACATCTGTCATTCTATCTCTCCCTCTCTCTCTCTCTCTCTCTCTCTTCCTCATTTCTTCCCCTCCTCCATATGGGCCGAATCATTGTGCTTCACCATCAAGTCTTTATCCCTTTATCCTCCATGCTGTCATTCCCGGCCATGACCGCATTGTTCTCTATCTGGGCTTGTTATTCCTGCCACAGTCATCACAGTCTGACTCACTGGATGTCAGTAACCCCCCCCCCCCCCCCCCCGCCACCCCCTACTGCACACACACACACACACACACACACACACACACACACACACACACACACCCACACCACCACCAAGCCGTTTCATAGTTTGAAGCCCTTTTTTTAGGGTGAAATTTTCAATCAATCTGGCTATGCAGCATACCGTTAAAAGTGTGAAATCTATGTCTATGCATATGACATACATATTCAAATTCGACAAATTGCTTGGGTTGGGTCTTTAGGTTTTCCATTTGCTGCCAGATAGGCGAAGTTGTCCTCTTTTTCGACACAAGTGATTCACATTTCAATCTCGAAATGTTGAAGAGCAACACCAATGTGTGTTCTCCCAAATTCAACGCACATGTGTTGAAAATGATTGATTCTTCTTCTTGGGAAAGAATCTTTTCAGTATGGGAATACCCCCCCCCCCCCCTTTTTACTGCACTGCTACTACCTTTACTGGGGATTTCTGGATTCATCAAAGACGGGAACTCGGATAAGATCCTCGATGGGGGAAATTCCAGCGTTGTACTTTAGTCTGCGTTGCTGGGAAGTGGCTAGAGGACTTTGCCTGTCCCACTGCTAGGATTTCAGGGAGACGGAGAGTAAATAAGCACAAGAATTATCACACATGACCGTTGCACACGCTGAACCCCCGACCTGTACGAGTGGTTTCCTTCCACTGTGCGCGACATTCGGCCCCGCCGCCGCAAAGACAAAAACCACAAACTCTGAGACGAAGATCTGAAAGGAGGGTCTGACTCTGACATACTATTCTAAGGGAGAAACTGCACGTCTGAACTATGACCAGGGTAAAAAAGATCAACTGACTGTCAGTATTTACAGATGAGAGAGTCTTTTCTGCGTGGGCGTTCATGGCAACGCTTCAACTCTGCTTGCCTTTTCTTTGCTTAGGGCGTGTTCACACCACACACGTCTCAGTCCTAATTTGAACCAAATACAGGAAACAGTCTTAAAACACAAGGGTTTATGGGTGTACAAAGACGGATGTTGACATTCAATAGCCAGAAGTTCCTCATACTTGGAAAACTTAGCATAACAAAACGAACCGAGGGCAAACTGCAGTGTGGACTGATGCTCATATGCGGCTATCTCTTCTTTCTTCTTCTGTGTGTTCTTACCTGGTATGAACACCGGAGAAGGCAAATTACAGTTACATGAGCTGAAAGTATCAAAAGTTTCTAAAATCCACTATGGAATTCAGTCTTTCGCAACGGTATCTAAGCAATATTGAAATTCTGTTTATCGTGACCATGCTAGCAAGTGATTATTTTTGTCAACAATATACTTTGGCTTTTTAAATTTCAGCACACACTGAATATTCAAATGCTATTTACACACTCAGTCAGCTATGAGAGAATGCACATGTGCACATCTCTAAGGAATATAGATACAGAATGATTTTCAGAAAGATGTGTGAGGTGATGATAATGATAATGAGTCAAAAAAAAAAAAAAACATATACTATACCATTGTACCTCAGGCTGTATATTGAGGTCTGTATGTGTGTGTGTGTGTGTGTGTGTGTGAAGACCTAACACAAAACACTGTAGGTGCCAGATGTACAAACACTTACAGATACGTTCACACATCTTGGGACCTGCATGGTGGCATCGCGCATGGGATGGTGTGACCTTTGTGTGTGTGTGTGTGTGTGTGGGTGGGTGTGTATGTGGGTGGGTGGGTGGTAGGGTGTTAACACTTGCCTGAGGTGATATCTCCCTTTCTTTCTCGATCTCCCAACACTTGTGGAAAGACAGCTGGTGGATTCTTATACACACACACACACACACCAAATTCTGTCGTTAAAATGGAATACAGCTAGGGTTGACCGAAACAAATTTAGGATGAGGGCTGTGTGTGTGTGTGTGTGTGTGTGTGTGTGTGTGTGTGTGTGTGTGTGTGTGTGTGTGTGTGTGTGTGTGCTCCCATGGCTCCAGTTTGACCTCTGTCTCCCACAACTACAGGAAACACAAAACCAGAGTCCTCTTCTCCCTTTCATTCATTTCCTTTTCTCTCTCTCTCTCTCTCTCTCTCTCTCTCTCTCTCTCTCTTCTCTCTCTCTCTCTCTCTCTCTCTCTCTCTCTCTCTCTCTCTCTCTCTCTCTCTCTCTCTCTCTCTCTCTCTCTCTCTCTCTCTCTCTCTCGCTCTACATTTTTTAGCGTTTTCATTCCCAAGCGCTCCGGCGTTTTGTCTCCGGATCTCGCCGCGCTCGCCCTCTCCACCTCCTATTTTTCATCCGTTTTTCACAGTTTGAGCCGTGTCCGTCGGTTTCGCGGGCCTCGTCTTTCATTTCTAAAAAAAATAGGTTTTCATTTCAATTTCAGCTCTTTTTTTTCTTTTTTTTATCAAACGCGCAGCCTTCCGATCCAGTTGGAACGAGGTTTATTTATCGAACCTCTTCACGCAATCAACATGCCACAGTTCATGCGGTGATGATAATCATGAACCAACTGCCCCCCCCCCCAATACACACACACACACACCTCTGATTGCAGAAAAAACACATCTGAAAGTGGTAATCAGAATTTTGTCTCCTTTGCTCTCTCTTTTATGTGATTTTGATTGTACAGTACTTTGCTTTTGTGCGTTATTGAATGCTGTTGGCACCGCTGCCAGCTCCCTCTGTTTGTCTTGATGCTGCTTTCTTGGCTTTGGAAAAGAGGATCTTATTCCCAGTGGGACCAACCTGCTTAAATAAAGGTTGAAAAATAGAAAAGCACAGAGCGGGAGATTGGGAGTAAAGGGGAGAGGAGGTAGAAGTGGCTGTTTTCCTGCCGAAGGTCTTAGTAATGTTTGTCAAGTGCTTCCCATTTGGCTACATGAGGGGAGACGGAGTGAGAGGGAGAGTGAGACCACACACACACACGCGCACGCACAACACACACGCACACACACACACAAATCACAATCTGTACTTTCCAGATGTCAGTTGAGACACGCTCCAAAATTATCTGGAAAACAGGACTGGATGTAACGCAGAGTTACATGAATAAACCAGTTTAACAGAGTCGCTCTAGCTGTTGAGACACTTCAAGGTGTGGCAGTGTGTGTGTGTGTGTGTGTGTGTGTCAGCGTGTGTGTGTGTGTGTGTGTGGTCCCCCCCAGAGTCCATTAACCTGCTGGGGAGCACCTGTTCAGCTCTGCAACTCTTTATCTCTTTTTTTAGGCGACCTCACTCTGCTTCCATTTCCTCTTTATCTGCCTCTCTTTCCCCCCCTCCTCTAACCTCTCTTTTTTTTTTTTTTTTTTTCCAGAGCAAACACTTGACCAGCAGCCTTCCTGCTTCCTTCTCACGCTCGTCCTCCTTCACATCCCGTCTGGCTTTTTCTGTCTTTCTTTCTGCCTTTCTGTCTGTCTTTCAGCTCATGAAAAAGATTCCAGCCTCCTACAGCTGTATTTAGCTCTGAATGTCACTGCTAGGCTTGGGCCGATATTCGATAATATAAAATATCGTGATATTTTGTGAATATCGCGATATTTCCCGCTGGATCAAATATAGAATTATTATTAATAGACTTGAAATTTGATTTAATTTAGAAGGAATAAGATAAACCTAGGGCTGGGCGATATGGTTGAAATCAATATCATGATAATCATAAGGATTTTTCTCTATCAATATATATCACGCTATGGTTCATGTATGCAAAATCACCTTAAATAATCAAATGAATGTTCATCTCATTGAACCGAATGGTAATGTTAGGTGTGATGTCAAACAAAACTGAAATTTTCAAATAATATTCCTACCATACCTCATTTTATGAGAGAAGTAAAATTTGCTTGTCATCATCAATTTAGACAGCAGAAATGTGTGTCACGATATTAAAATATCTTCATATCATCACAATATGATTCCACTGAAAGATGATAAATGATAATATTGAATTATCGCCCAGCCCTAGATAAACCCACAAAAAAAACCCCGGGGGAAAAACTCAAAAGCAATCAAAAACAGAAAAACCCCGACCGAACCAGTGGTGGGAAATGTTCTCCACAAAGGAAGTAACAAATCAAAACTCTAAGAGCGGAATCCCCCCAAAAAAAGCTGGACTCGCAAACAACGGCCGAAACCCACCCCACCGCGCACTGAGAAGAAGGCTTTTATTTTGTAGGGTTTCTAGGTATTGAGCTTAAGGCAATTAAGCTCAATTTCAGCCCTTGGCAGCAAACAAGGACCTAATGAAGATCCTAGACTCTTAGACACGGCGGCATATGGAGTCGCTGGCCCTTGCTGCCCTCTTAGGATTTCTGACTCTTTGACTTTTCCTTCCCAATTAATTACGCCGGGCCTGTCCCGCATCAGAGCCGCTCTCATCCTCGCAGCTCTCTGGAAACGTCCGCATGTCTTCACATTTGGTTTTGGAAGGCAGAGTCAGACCCTGATTAGTTGCAGAAATCTTGTTCTTGGCTTTTGGGCCGGACTGAATGTAACAGGATCACACGAACACCATCGAAACCTCTGATTATACCGACACAGCCGCGTGTGTGTGTGTGTGTGTGTGTGTGTGTGTGTGTGTATGTTTTGGCTTGTATATCTAGTTTGCATGCATGCAGTGTAAGCGGTACTTCTAATCTGTACTTTGTGTATGTATCTTTATATTTAGTTTGCAAGTGGTAGTTACAGTATGGCTTTTTGTTCTTTGTGTGTGTGTATGAACTCTTGTGTGCATGCAAAAGTTCTAGTTACAGTGTGGGTTTTTGTGCTGTGTGTGTGTGTGTGTGTGTGTGTGTGTGTGTGTCTTCATGTGCTTCATTTCCTGTGTGTTGGCCCGCTGCCTGTTTGACTCTGCATGACATTGGCTCTCTGCCTCCCTCGCCTTTTTTCTTTCTTTCTTTCTTTCTTGCTTTCTTGCTTCCCTGCTCTCCCCCTGCTTTCCTTCTCTTGCTTTGCTGTAGATCAGAAACAGTGTTGCCAAAGCAACATATACAAAATTCGCTGTTTAAGCAGCAACAAACAGGCTATACATTCAAACTATAATGAGATGGATGATGTGGTTTGAAAAAAATGTGTTATACAATTGTGCATAATCATCAATATCTATGTAAAACAGTTATATAATTGAGACCATGTAGTTGTACTAATCATTCAGCCATAAAGCCAAATAATGTTATTAGCTATGGAGTTATGGATAAAGTTAACTGTGTGTGTGTGTGTGTGTGATCACATACACACACACAAGGCAGTGGGATAAGAGCCCAGTATTCGGTTCCACTCATATGATGCTTCTAAATGAAACCAAATGTCATTTCTTTCAGTCAACACACACACACACACACACACACACACACACACACACACACACACACACACACACACAACACAGAGTGATTGAAGAGCAGCTACATCTCTAGATTACATGCGGGCTTGGTGTGTGTGTGTGCATGCAACTTTCCAATATACGCTTTCATTTGATGAGCACACACAGCAGATTGATTCATTCGTTGTCAGTTGTTTCTGGGTGTGTGTGTGTGTTTTGGTGTGTGTGTGTTTTGGTGTGTGTGTGTTTGTGAATTAGGTCATTTTGGTATCCAAACAGTAATTACAGGCAGTACGAAAACAAGACAGGAAGGCTGTGGGAAGGTCAGGACATCAAACTCTGTTCTGGAAAACTCAAACGGTGTGTGTGTGTGTGTGTGTGCGTGTGTGTGTGTGCACGTTCCTATTGCTCTGATTTTTTTTTTTCGGCCTCTATTTGTGTGTGTCTCATTATTTCTCGTCTTCACACATCCGTCTTGCTGCCTGTCAGTGTGCAATAAGCTTCTTTGTAATGTTATTTTGACTGGAAACATTCAAAGTGGGTTGTATGGGGGCTGTACAACTGTTAACACATTTCACTGCACAATATATCAGCACTGTTGACTGTACAAACATCCGCTCCACACTTAACTGTATTGCCAACAAACTCATGAGGAACAGGGACTTGATTTCAGCATGTAAGCCTTCATCCGAGCATCATACACACACGTTTTTATAATGTCTGGAAATAATTACATGTAGCCTACACATAAGTTTGGGCATTTAAAAGCAACATGTATCGTAAACACGTCCAAATGTCAGCAACATCGTCAGTGAGAAGCATGTAGCCTATAAGGTTAACTTAGGGTGAAGAACATCACTCTGGATAACATGAGCAAATATCGATATACATATCTGTTTCTTTAAAAGAATACTGTTTTACTGTTAAGTGATGAGAACATAGACACCAAAGTCATCCATGTGTCCCTGGTAGATCATTGGTTCCAGTGCTCCATACTAACACTTTAGTATACAGTATGTAAG